>NC_040037.1:15071299-15115863 GCF_003713205.1 Coffea eugenioides
ATTTGCTTTATGTTAGGGAAACATACGATCTAGTTTAAAAATACCCTCTTAGCGTGTTTATTGGTTAGGGTTGGGTTTTTCTAACTTTAATGCAACTGGATAATTAAATTCCTACGGTCGTACCTAGGGTTATTTTCTGGTTAGAGAAGCAGTCAGCAGTCGTACCTTGGCTGTCGAAAAAGTAAGGAAAGACTGGCTATCAGAGTTTGTTCACAGTTATAACTAACCTAGTGACGAATGAATGAAATATCTTTGCATCGATGATCATCTAATTGGACCGTGCCTGAAGAGTTGATCCTTTGGGTAGAATTTTATTAATTGCTTTTTTTTTTTAGTAAATTGTACTTGGTGAGTTAACTTTTGAATTTTGTTTATTTTATTTTCATTTTCATTCCATTAAATATCCCCCAATTTTTTTCGATTAACTCGGAAAGAAACAACTTCCTATCCATTCCTCGTGGAATCGACCCTACTTGCCATTGTATGCAAATTTAATACTTTTATAGACAATTCTGATATATCGGATCAAGCAAACTCTTCGAAAACAGAGTGAATCAAGTAACCCATTGCACACCTAGGGCCACTGTTCCAGTACTTGAATTTGTTCTATAATTAATTGTGGTGGTAATTAGAACCTTTTAGTAATTATTATTGCACAGGCTCGACACCTCTCAGGATTTCTATTCAAACTTTATGTAGGAGAATAATTTATTTTTGGAAGGTTTTATTAGAGAAGAGATAATTCTTTTGTTGGGAGCAATGTTTTTTGAGGAGAAAGATCGATATATTCTCAACTCTTACTCTCATCTAAAGAAGAGGATTATAGTAGTTAGCTTTTCTTTCCTCTTTTCCCTAGATGAAAAAAGGTCGATATTTTTCTCTCTAGGTACGTTTTTCCATGGGGAGCGGTTAATCCTAATTTGGTAGTCAAAGGAAAATTGAAGAATTGGTTCTACAACAATTGTGAGATCTAATTTATATTAATTTTTCATTTATTTATTTGTATATTTCCTGTATTATGCTTGTAATAATTAACGTGTGTGATTAAATAGGTGCACAATATTTAATTATTCACAATAATTTATTGCCAATTGAGACAATTAAATCTATAATTATTTGACTGTTTTAATATTTGTGGCAACTGGCATGATTGATTTTTTGTCAAGGAAGTATACAATCTAATTTAAACGAACCCCTGCAACATATTTGTTGATTAGAATTGGACTTTTCTAATTTATAATACTGTTAAAAGATTAAATTCTATGATCGTATTTAGAGTTGTCTTCTAATTAGAAAAATTGTTAACGGTCGACAAAATAAAGAAAGGTTTGTCATTAGAGTTTGTTGACAATTATAACCAATTTATTCATGAATATTTGAATTATTTTTGTATCAAGAATCAATTGCATGAACCTTTTTTGATATTGTTTCTTTTGCTAGAGCTCCATCATTGTTAATTTAATCTTGGTTAATTTTCGTATGTTTATTTTGTGTTTAAACTAATTTGTTAGTTTAATCTCCAAGATCACCCCTTTTATTCATTGCTTTGAAAGGAAATAAATCAATCCAATCCCTGTAGAGATGATTCTAATTACCACTGCGTACAAACTCTTATTTTTCAGAGTAGATATTTTATTTTTGATTGCCTCACAACCTGTCAATGCCTTCCCTTGGTAACCTCACTAACATATTTATCCATCATTCTCATCAGAAAAAGCTAGTCTAAACAAGGAAACAAGTATACGATTATCATTTTTCTAGGCCATAGCCAAGGGGTTAATATCCACTCCATTGGATTCCTCTCCACTTATTTATATCTAAAATTTATAGCTCTATAAATTCAACTGGTTGTGTTATTTTGCTTCGCATCTCTAGATCAACATATTAAAAAATGGTATTCTTTTGCTTATACTTTGGCATTCAATTCACTAAACATTTGAATGGTCAAAAATGAGTCAATATTATAACAAAATGTGTAATGATTAATTAGCAAGAAAAACTTAATCAAATTTATACAAAATTTTGTGTGTAACTAATACAAGTACATTATGTATAGTGTTGATTTTAAAAAATAACTTTTAAATTGATTTTATTAGGGTGTAATGGAGAGAATTTTTTTTTCAATGCAATGGAAAGGAACTTAATTAGTCCCGTAGCCAAGTATGTAATCAAGCTAACTATGGATGTAACAAGTTACCTTGAACAACTATTGTTGAAACTAGGGCTGCAAACGAGCCGAGTCGAGTCGAGTTTTGGCCTAATCGAGCCGAGTCTCGACTAAATTTTACCAAACTTGAACTCGTGCTCGAAAAAAATAAAAAAAATAATTATTTTATTTTTTAAAAAATAAATAAAATAATATTTTTTTAATAAATAATAAAAATATTAAGAATATATATGTAATTTTACTATTAAAATAAAAAATAAAAAATAAAAAATATATATACTTAAAATAATATATATATACTTAAAATAAAAAAAAATTATTTATATATATATATATATATATACTCGAACTTGCGAGCCGGGCTTAATATTTTGAACTCGATATTGATCGAGCTCGACTCGAGTTTGAATCGAGCCGCTCGCGAGTGGCTCGATTCGTTTGCAGTCCTAGTTGAAACAAATTACATTATGTGCTTTACCTTCTAAAGTTATAGTGTGAAGGAGACTCAAGGTGATCCTTGTAGAATAATGCTACTATAAATTCATGGCACATGAAGAGTGCTACACAAAAATTCCAATTAGTTTCCAATTGACCTCAACTTGATAAGTGACAATGAAATTTTTACCTTTCAGTCCGGTTTTTTAAGCATAATAGTTAATTGGGATTATGATGACAAGCAAGCAGAACATAGATGCTATGTTTTCTGCTGCAAGATGTAGAGGAAATAAAATCTGCTATTAAACTGAAAGATTATATATATATTTTAGAAAAAATTATTTTGGATTCTGAACTTCCAATTTATTGACTTTGATAAGTACATTATCAATACCCTCCAGCACTAAAAGTATCAACTTAGTTGAATCGTCATCATATAGCTGAATAATTGCACGGTTGGAATACTACCATCTATTAGTATAGCTTGAGAAGCAGAGGCTTTTAAAATTATTCAAATCTCTCTTTTTTTTTCATTTGATTCTATGTTAATTAGCCCAAAATTCACTGTATTAGTTGTCTAGGTTCACTATTGTCATAGCCTATAAATAAGTATAGGCATTGACCTACTGTACAATTGTGAAGTTTATACATGTTTTCTCTCCCATTTGGATCTTTTATCGCTGGCTCTTTATATCATTTGAAACATATGGTGTGGGATTCAAAAATAGAAGATTAAATATCCATACAATCATATGACCTTTACTAACGTCCTTTCCAGCAAATAGGTCAAGCAGCAGGAAATCAACTTGCAGACATCTTTCTTAAAGGAACCTAAGTCCATACTTCATTCTTTGCCAAAATTCTTTAACTTGAAGAAGTAAAATATGATTCTGAAAATTTAGCAAATTCTTAAAATACGATTCAAAACTTCAACCAATTCTATGACGGAGTACTACGCTATCCTGGTGAAGCCACGCAATGCCTTTCGCGATCCCAATTGCAAATTTTTGAGTGGAAAAGAGAAGATACTAGAGGTTTCATTTTGACATGGATTTGTAGATCAAAAGTCTGTCGTTAATTCCCAAATTGGGCTGTCTTATTCTTCCAAGAATCATGAGCTCAAACATAAATTGTTAATCAATTTTGTCAAAATGATGGTGTTTCAACCTCAAATCAAAAAAAAAAAAAAAAAAAGAAAAATGATAAGAGGGTTTCTTGATAGCAAGAAACCAACCATTTTGCGATGGTATCTTCGTACACTATCCCTAATTTTTCCTAGTCACACTTGTTTGAAAAGAAATAACACACAACCATTACTAAATTCAGCAAAACGAAATTACACAAAATACGCCAACAACAAATCATCTGAATAGCATTTATGCTGCCGTGCAGATTGATAAAATTGTGCACTTGCACTCATTCATTCTTTCCACCATATCTTGAAAAGAAAAGAGCAAAGAAAGCCAAACCATACGGATACCGTAGCACTCCCTAATGATATCGTTAAGAAAAAAAATAGTGCAATAATTAGTTATTTGTTCCTCAATATCATTAAAAAAAAAAGAAAAAAAAAGAGCAATAATTAGTTGTGTGTTTATCAATTTCAATGTGCTCGTGCATGCATTACAGGCAACTGAAGTACAAACAAGCTGCCAAAAGGTGAATATAAATTAAACTCCTTTAAATGAAAAAGGCATGATTATTTCTACAAGCCAATTAATGGTAATGATAAAAAAAATTACTTGATATTGCACCAGCTGATGCCCTTCAATAATAATATTTTTTATAAATGATGATCTTCAGATTCTCATTTCCATTATATTTCTGTGCTTCTTCAATTTCCCGTACTAAAGATTTGACACCATTTCCGCAAAACGCCACCTTAATTGTTTCAAGAGTTGATATACGCCCTAAACAAGAAGGGACCATTTTCAAGCTAAAAATGCCGTCGAGTTTTAATTGCTGAAGACACGGGAAATAATCATCACTGTTGGGATCCGTCTCCGTCCACTCAACAATCTTTCCATCTTCCAAAGCCAAGACCCTGAGTTTAGGGAATCCTCCTTCCGTTAGTTCCCATCTCTGGCTGTCCATTGTCCGCCATCCTAATTTGAGAACTTCAAGATTGGGTAGTTGTTCAATCAATGACATTTTTCTACAGGGAAGACCTAGATCGACAAGACACAGCTTCTTCAAATTCATGGGAAAAGAAAGCTCCACATATTCCCGTGAATCGAAGAAGTTGTAGCCCCCCAAGGTGAGTGACTCTAGGCATTTTAGTCGACTCATGTTCCAGCATAATCTGTTTTGATCCCCCAAATAAAAAATTTTAAGTCGGCGAACGTTGGGAATCCTTCTCAATATGTTCTCTCCCTCTTTATCAAGATAAACACGCAGAGTAGAGAGTGTGTCTAAATTGGGTAAAGTGGAGAGGTTATTGGAAGAAAGACGAAGAATGCACTGGCTTACACATACATGCCTCAAATTCTTCATGTTCCAGATGCTATCTGGCAATGATACCATCCATTGAGAATTTAGTCGAAAGGTTTCCAAATGTGAGAGCTTGGCTATAGATGGTGGAATGAATTCCATTTCCGAAGCTCTAAGGGCTAAGTACCTCAAACAAAGAAGTGATTCGACTTCAGCTGGAAGCTCCTTCAGCCACAGGTTAATGTCCTCTAAATTCAAAACTTTAAGATGTTTGTAGATGCAAAAAAGGAAAGAGATATTAGGAATAGCAGAGTACCTAAATGTGCTATTGAAGAATAGCAGAGTACCTAAATGTGGACAAAATAGCTTTGACTTTATAAAATCTTCTCCACTGGAGCAAATGGACAGCCGAGGTAGGTTGGGAGGCTCATTAAAGGTAGAAAGCTCATCATATCCTCGCAAGACCTGAAGAAATTTCTTTTCTTTCGCCTCGCCCTTACAGAACTCAAATATCAAATCATGAATGTAACAAGATTTGACTCCACCAATGGATCTGTTTTCAAATACCATAACTAGGTTTCGGCCAATTAGTCCTGCAATATCTTCTATATCTCTCTCTCTTCAATTTTTCCACTATCCCTTCTGCAATCCATAGACGCAATCAAATTCTTGGCACCAATTTTTTCATCTTCTCTCGAATGCAGCAAAACAGGCAGCATGCCTTCAAGTGATATGGTAAATGCTCATAACTGAGCTCCATCGACTTTTTGCATTGTTCTGCATCAGACACCGTGGTTGAAGTTAAACTTTCAGCAAATTCTTCCCAAACACAAATATCATGCTTTATAGTTGCTAGGACTCCAGCTACAACAACGAGTGCAAGTGGCAATCCCCTGCACTTTTCGGCAATCTCCATTCCCAACCCATGCAATGCTTGAGGACAATCTTCTTTTCCAAATACCTTCTTCTGCAGTAATTCAAAACTTTCTTTCTCACTGAGCGGGCGAAGATAGTGAGGTTTCCCCCCATATTCAACCTGTGAAGCCACATTAGAAGATTGACTCGTGAAGATGATTCTACTTCCTTTCTTGTCATCCGGGAATGAAATTCTCAGCTCATTCCATACCTTAATGTCCCAGACATCATCAAAAACAACAAGATACCGATTCGTCTTTAGCCTTTGATAGAGCTTGTGAAGCAATTCATGTTCATTCAAGTTTTTAAGCTCTTCATCCATCCTAGACTGTTTTCCATTAGAGCACAAAATTTGTATTAACAAGCTTTTCATGTTAAATTCTTGAGAAACAGTGCACCAAAGACGAATCTGGAAGTTATAGGTAATTGAACTATCATTGTAAACCTTTTTGGCTAAAGTTGTTTTACCAAGCCCAGCCATTCCCACAATGGGAACAATTTCCACCTGTTCTGGTCCCCATATAAGTCGTTCAATTACTTTTGCTGCCTCATCATCGAGACCAACCATGACTTCATGGGCTATTGGCATTTTGCCTTTTGATAGCATGCGGCTGGAAGTCTTGCTAACTTCTGGTGCTCTTAAGCCATGAAAGGAAGGAATACTTTCAATAATGCTTGAGCCACTGATCTGCTCCTTAAAATGCTTGATATGGACATTGGTATTAGCCAGCATGTCATAACAGTCAAGGGCCTCTGTGGATTCTGAGAAGCTAACTTCTCCTTCTTTCACTCTGTTTAGAGAAGGCGAGCAAATTATAATGCCTGCATCACAAAGAAGAGCACCAATTTTTTCGTTTTCTTCATCCATCTTCTGCTGCCGCTCCCTTAAAATGCTTCTCAAGAACCTCAGTCCTGCATAGAGTATTCGCATTTCATCTTTCATAGAATCCACAAAGCTAGAGCTGCAGCATAACAGCTCCCAGAGACAACTTATCAAAGAATCATTGAAGTTGTTCAAGATCTGCTTATCCATCATTCTATCATGCAATGATTTTGAGGATCTTGTAGCTCTAAGAACTTCCTTATAAATCTCGTAGACATGAAAATCGACAGCTCTGATCTTCTGTTGTTGATCATATATCATGGAGTAGAACTGAGGATTGTGCATTTCCTCAGCATCGTACCAATAAGAACACATGTAAGAGAGGCGTGCTGCGTTCAAAGCCACCACTTCGAAGTGCGCCAATAGCAAGGCAGGAATATCTGCAGTTCCTCGCATATTGGCAAAGGGAATGAAGCTTTTCAAGAATGTCAGCTTTGCTTCAAGGGCTTGGACTTGAGCATCCAAAGCAGCAGAAATAGATGATTCACTAATTTTCCAATCCATACAGCCATTTGTCATATCTGCTAGATTTTGTAGGATGAGGTCTATGAATTCCAACAGTTCATCATCTGTCATACAAGAATTTGATTGCAATGACCTGCTGCTTGCCAAAGCAAAGTAAATTTGGATGATTTCTCGCTTCAGTGATTTGATCTGTTTCACAAGTTTCCTGAACATGCTATAATAACTACCAATAGTATAGTTCTCAATTTCTTGTTTATCCGTTTCTGATCTAAGGGAAAGAGAGTGAATATCCTCCTCATATTCGTGAAAGGTATCTTCGATGCAAGATAAGAAAGATGGAAGACTCACCTTCTTCACAACATTGTCAGATTCCAAGTACAAATCATTGCTTTGGCTCCACTTTCTTGCAGACATAAGAAATGTTTTGAGAAATTTCATGTGTTTGATTGCAACACGAACATCGACAAGAACATACCGGTCTCGGGAGCTGTTCAGGAGCAGCAGCTCCAGATCAAGTAAGACACGATCGATGCTGCAAGTGGAGGACATCTCCATCTCTTATGGAGGGATTTTCGTCAGTTTCACTCTCAAATTCTGAGTAACAAATCTCACTAACTGCAGAGCTAGCAAAGTATTTCTTTCCTGAAAATTACTGCTTCTTTGCTTTTCTTATATGTTTCTGGTAAGAAGGTGAAGAAGTGTATTGAGATAATCAACTATTCAACTAGGTGGAATTGGCATCAAGGTGGACCCCAGGCAATGCTAATCATAAGAATATTAATTCTATTTAAACGAAGACTTTAAACTAGAAATGTTCGTTTGTACATTTTATACACCAAAAAATGATGGTCATATGTTGTAAAAGGAGAGAGATCCGTTATTAAAATTTTACACTACTTTTCCTCTATATATTTTTATTTTAAAAATTTAAATGTTTGCAAACAAAAATAAGTTGGTCCCCACCTTACATTTAATCAAGGGCAACATACAGTTTACCCCCTTGTAGTTTAGCGATTTTTTACATAATCCCTATATTATTTCAAAAGTTATGTATAATCCTCTTATAGTTTGAATTAAAGTGTCAAAATGACAAAAATGATTATTTGCAGCAGAACCCATGAAAATGATCATTGAACTAATAACTTCTAGTAGGAGTAAATTTAGGTGGTGGATATGATGGTGGGGTTTGGTTTACTTGTGAGTTGATTTCTCCATCAAAAGCAGGTGACCCTCCACCTAGAATGCTATTGCCGGAACCACTTGGTGGCAGATATTGATTTGGCAATCAATGAGGATCTTTGCGTAATTGGATAATTGGCTACATGTTCCTTAACGTGGTCACTTATTCCATGGTCTTTTGTTCACATCTATTTGGCTTTGTTTATACTATTGACCTTGTGGTCCTATATATAGGGCACTCTGCAAAATCACCATGTAAAATGTGGGATTTCATAAGATTCCTTGTGTAGGTTACCAACACTACAAGAAAAATTATATTTGGAGGCGCAACAAAATGATGCAATAGGAAACTTTTAGAGGCACTTAGACTATTGAGGCGCACACATCAAATGTCTACTAAACTACCCGTTTGGAAAAGGTTGGAGGCGTTTTTTAACGTCATGTTTAATGAATTTGATGCATTCACAATTGCCATGATAGAAATTGCAAATAGGCACACACCAATGCCTCTAAAGATGCCCTATAAAGGCACTTTACTTGGTATCATTTTTGCCCTTTTTAGGACACTTTTACGTGTTGCCAAAAAGTAATTGTCTAGGCACAATGAAGTGCATTATATACATTAATGGAGGCAGTTTATAGTGTAGTGTTTACCTGTCTTTCA
Organism: Coffea eugenioides; assembly: GCF_003713205.1. Taxonomy (NCBI): domain Eukaryota; kingdom Viridiplantae; phylum Streptophyta; class Magnoliopsida; order Gentianales; family Rubiaceae; genus Coffea; species Coffea eugenioides. Next base: position 15,080,438 of record NC_040037.1, read on the forward strand.
AGGCATTTTCTACCATTGTAAAAAGGAATCTCCAAACACTCAAAAAGTGTCACGATATGTGGTTTTACTAGGTGCATTAGTTTCAATGTAGGCATTGGCAAGTGCCTCAATAGATGTCTTTTTTTTGTGCAATTTTCATCTAAATTTTCTACTCTAATCTCCTAATACAATACGCCAAACACATAATATGCAATTGTAAGACAACCACTATGCCAAAGAATATAAATCTGCTTGAAAGTAAAAAATTGGTGACATCCTAAATAAAGCAAAAAGTTCCACAAATCTGAAGTTAATTCAAAAACTAGCATTAATACTTCTTTAAACAAAAGGCTGTCATCCAACTCTTGCAATAGAATCCAGCAACATTCTCAAGAACACAAAATATCCCACAAATTTGAAGTTAACTCAAAAACTAGTATTGCTTCTCTAAACAAAAGGCTGCTGTCCAACTCTTGCTTCTCCAAACAAAAGGCTACTGTCAATCCTCATGAACCTTCACCTATAAAATTAGTAGATTAAGTAAGAACACCACTTCATTATCCATCCAACTTACAAATATTTGTAAAGAAAAAAACTTGAACAATCTTGTGTCAAATTATACCAATTTCAGTGGCCAAGCAATCGGTGCACCAAGTGCATCTTCAATTGTTTGCAATAGCCCATAAGGCCTAATCAATTGTTCATTGCGTTCCATCACGATTTGTACTAGTATTTCACACCAACATGGTCCTAATGGTTGTCCACCAACAACTTTAGAAGGATCAATTCCTTGGAGACGACCAATAGCTAGACATTTTGTTGGATCAAACAAGCTGAAAATATCCACCCAATCACCTTCCTACAAGATAATTTGAAGTCATAGAATTGAATTAGGTAGATTTATTTTTTTAAAAAATTTGGTAGAGTTTCCCCTGCATTTTGAGCATTTCTCCAATTTTCAGCAATAAAACTTAATAACCATGACTTTACTAAGTTGAAATTACCATGTTTTACTATTCAATATAACCAAACAAAATAGCAATTTAATGAATCAACAAGTTTCAAACAACAAAAGTGAGTATCCTCATATGGTATAATCACAATAAATTCTTGAAAATTAATCATGAATATACCTGAAGAGAACGAGCACCCATAGGAGATTTTGAAACATGATTAGAGGACGTTGAATTTATCGAGCCACCAGTTTTTGAGCCACTATTTTGCTGCTGACACACCATTGCTTTGAGCTCTGCAAGTTCTTTGGCTTGGTCTTTCAGCTGCTGATCTTGCTCAGCAAATTTATCTTCCATCTTAGAAATTGCTGCCTTTTGCTCCATAACGATACGCTGACAAGTGCTGCGACTAGGTACGTTACCCCATTTGTCTGATGGTGTCACACCTAGAATTATCCTCTTTGTTAGAATTATCAATTAGATTGTAAAACTTTTCAGCTTCTACATTGGGCAATTGGCTTTTGTATTCAGTTCCATCTATCCTTGTATAATCTTGTTCAGGAATTCCCATTGCATCATGAACCAAACCATGCATGTCATCAAGTTCATCCCGTACCCCATGTGAGATATCATAGGAAGTAGGTTTTGGTGCACTAGAGTAAACAAATTCTCCATGAGCTGCCCAATGGGTGTATCCTTTAACAAAACCATAAACTTTCAAATGAAGTTCTGCATTCTCCCTGGTAATACATACACCACACTTACATTCTTTACATGGACATAATATCATCCCATTTATACTTGAATTCTGGAATGCATAATCTAAGAATTTTTGCAAACCATCCCAATATTCTTTGCTTCGTCTATTCTTTTGCATCCAAGTTTTATCCATATTCTGTAACCATGACAAATTTAACCTTAAAATATACACATACATACATATACATATACATATATAAGCAAAAGAAAGCAATTAAGAATAATATTAACAAAGAGCATCACTCATACAACAAAAAAATTATTATGATACCAAGAAGCTATTTGGAAGTCAACGAGAAGGTCACTGTTTGAGATAAAAGCACAAGACATGAGAACCCCAAAGGTTTTCCGCTACTAGCCATTTATCACGTGTCACCAAGTAAATAGTTTTTTACACAAATCAATGTTAAGAATAAAATTTGCAGGTCATATAATATATCTACTGCAATGACACTCCAGTTTAAAAAAAAAATTAAGAATCCAAATGACCAAAAGATGAAAATGAACGTACATTACAGGTTCAAACAAATGAACAAATTTAATATCATATATGTAACTTAATCTAATTCCTAATAAAAAAGAACACAAGAATATAAGTTGGCTTGTACCTCTAGCGAAATCAATGTGCAACGTCTTCAAAATGATTTCTTTTCACAGATAGCTATCTTTAATTCAAACCTGTGGTGAAACATTAATGAACTTTAGTAAAATTTTAATATTTTGAATAGGTGCTGTACGTACTTCTCTAATTATTCAAGAAGAAAAATAACATCAGCTTGCAAATTTCTTGAAGAATATTTTAAAAAAATGAGAAAGAACCAAAAGTGCTGAATGACTTTTCCTAATTATTCTGAAACAAACAGAACAGGGCATGAAAATATAAATGCACCAACATATATAAATGCATCAGCTTACTATGCAAATAGAACAAGGCATGCACATTATTATGAAGCAAACAGAACAAGGCATCAGCTTACTTTCTCTATGTACATATATAAATGCACCAACATATGCATGAAAATGATCCAAGGCATGCACATTTTCCCCATGTGAACAGAAAACCACAAATGCAAATTATTCTCATTGAATAACATTTTCATAAAAAACATTGGGATAGCAGGAATTTTATCTAAACTCAAGAAATAAAAAGATTTTATGTTCATGTTTAAGGGACCAACTTTGCTTTACAAGTTAAAATTTAGAAACCTCTGTATTGGTGCCAATTATTTTTCTGGTAAACTTAATTGCCATATTACCATAATATGAATCAAGTTTGGAAACTCAACTACAACTCAAACAATTGCTAACAGTTAACTTTCTTCCCAATTCACTAGTTCTGACTTTGCCAAATTTTACATGTTTTTCCGAAACCAAATGACATGAACAGTACACCATCTTTGACATTCTTAGTAGTTACTAGTCAATAGAAGTAAAGCACCTAGGATTCTATATCCTATATTTTGTGCCAGCCCAGTTGCACTAACGTAGGAATAGAAACCAATTCCCAAGTTCCAATTCGGTTGAGAGAAGCATTAACTACATAATCATAATGTCCTGATTCAATTCTCAGACATCCATTTTTCCCCTTTCCCTTCCACTTTTGTACTTGAATTTAAAAAAAAATTCTACCACTATTTTTATACACTTTATTATACTTTGTATCAGCGTATTATTACCTGACTGCTAAAGTACTTTGTAGAATCAGTAGGCTAAAGTAAATGCAAAAGGTGCTTAGAAATTCAACAGGATTGCAAAAGGAAGCCTCAATTGATCGATCGGGCTTAGTCGCCAAATACCAGATCACACGGCAGGGTTTGATGGGTTTGTCTTGCTTAATATTAACAATCGGCCGCGGTGGGAGAATGGGACTGCCTCCTGAGTCCTGAATTGGTACTGTCGATGGCCCCAAGGCCGAAACAAGGAGGCGGACACATTCTATGTGGCATTACATTAGATACCAGCAAAAAAAAACCAGCAATCAATCAACCAGCCAACTACTTTTAATATTGCCCCATGTTTTTCTCCATCACATTATTAATACTCAACATAGAAATCAGATTTTAAAAAAAGAAAAAAAAATCAAACTAGCAACAGGGGAGAAAATAATTCAGTGGGCAGGCAAAGCATATGATTTTCAAAAACCCATAATACACTTACCTTTTAACCACTAAACCATCCTTCTCTTCTTCTGGTCAAATTGGAGTGCATCTAAAAACTCAAGATAGAAAGGGAGAGGGTAGGGATTAAAGAATGAAAAAAAGAGGCAGAAATGGAAGATTGATTTTGACGATGATGGATTTTGTGAATAGGGTCCAAGGGTTTAGATTTGGAGAAGAAACTGAGGGAACTTTTTGGTGTGAATTTTAAGAGGCGGAGACCTTTCAAAGAGAAATATATTGGGCAAACTTTAGTGAAGCGGCAAAATTTTCCTTGCCGCGTTTTTTTTTTTCTTTTCCCCGCGTTTTTTCTCCATTTCATTTATACCAGTGACAAAACTACGTCGTTTCTATCTCAATTTCCTATTACTTCTGCTGACATTCACAAGTAATGCCCTAATAGCTATTCTAATTTGACATATCAAAATTTTCAATTTAGAAAAGGGATAATTTCAGAAACCTCCCCTGACTTGTCAATTGGGTTGCCAAACTCGTTTTTTGACTTGTCCATTGAACTACATTTACCATACCGCCCATGAATAGATGGGTATGGGAATCATAAAATTTTACTTATGGATATAAACAATTGGGTAACGCAACCGACCCAATTAACCCATCTACCACCACTCAGGTCATTTCACAAATACATTCATCAGACAAAGCTTTCCTCTTGTCACAAAAATTCAAAGCAATGTGGTACATGTTCACAAGCAAGCAGGTTAAAATCCCGCCTGCATAATAACGCTGAAACCCGCAAGCGGGATTCTGTGTTTTTTCTATTTCAAGGTTAGCTCGCATGCGGGTTAATGTTATATTTGAGCGCGAGAAGAAAAAATTGGTAATTAGGCTCTTTGGGCATTATAAGTAAATATTTAAATTAATGGCATTTTTATTACATCAATATTATTGTATTATCATTATTATGATTATTGTATTATTTCTTATGCAAATATAACATTTAATTATTTAAATTTTATTTTATTTTTACAATTTATAAAATTTTTATCACTTATATAATATTTTTAAAACCCTAATACATCTAAATTTGATTTTATTTTTCAAATTTATAAGATTTTTATTTAAAAAAATGGGATACGGATAAGATATCCGGTTGGTTCGATTTGCATAGGTGCATATGAGAATATCCGAATACTCTTTAAACCCGCATGCGGGTTTAAGGAGATTATGGCAACTCTCTGACACACTAGTTACCCATCCAACTTGTGTGTAACTAAAATATATTTAAATAATATATTTCATATTTTTGTTATTTAGAGTTTAACAAAACATTAATATTGGGTAGATTTGAGGGATATGCATAATTTTGCATATTTGTAGGAATATTAGAAAATGGAAAATTTGGGCAAATTCCCAAATTTTGGAGGTAAGGTGCAATCCAAGAACTAAAACAGTCATTTATAAAACCTTAACAGTAATAAGGTGCAAACCAAAGCTGCAATCCAAGAGTAATATCATTACAAATTTCATAACCATACATTAAATAAATAGAAATGCAATCCAATACTATCCAAAACACAAAATGTCTTGGGTATAATAGTAATTTTGCATTATATGATGTCAGCAATTGGGTCCCAAGTTCTGCCAGGGGAGGTCAGTGTAATTGTGGAAACCTCAGGGGAGGTCAGTGAAATTGTCAGAAACCTCAGGGGAGGTTTCTGAAATTATCCCTTTAGAAAAATATAAAACAAAGTGCAATGGTATTTGGTTCATGTTATTTTATTATGACACTCACTTTTTTATGTCTTCATAAAACATGTAAAATGACACTTACAAAAAAGTGTCCTTATAGGTATGTCATAATAGGACATTTTTCTTGTAGTGCAATAATTGGTTTATCACATGGTGTCCATCAAAAAATTTTATGGGGGCATACTAATGGAATTTAATAATTCAAGGCTTAAGTGCATTTGTTTAGAATTTATAGGACCAAATTGTTAGAATGCAAGTACTCTGATTTGCCAAAAAGAACTCAAAGAAATAGAATAATTGATGACTAGAAGGGCAGTCGAGACGTAGGATATTCTACTGCCCTTGAAAGGAATCTTACTCCCACAGGAACATGTGTACGGTGCAATATGGTTCACTAAGCGGACACTCTACAAGATAGAACAACAACTAGCATCAATCGCTTGTATTCGCAAATCAAGGTTTTGACCTTGTAATGGATTACTCAGTTCCGAAGTGTAAAAGTATAAAAATACATGTAAAAAGGAAGAATAAAAATAGAATTCACTCCTAAATTAAAAATCCAAATCCTCTATTTATAGGAACACAAGAATAGAGATGCATGTACCATCATTATTACAAGTACATGAATTTAGAAGTGATATGAAAGAACTAGTAAATTCCAAGAGGTACATGAGAGGTACATGAATCTAAGAATGAATCTAAAAGGGAATGAATGTATTAATGAAGCTTAGGAAAAATGCATGAAGAACACTTAAATTTAAGGCAAAATTTCCAACACAAATATGTTATAAATCAATATGCTTGTTCTCATTATACACTTCTATCTAATTTGAATGTCTAACTTCTATTGCTATTTCTTCCATAAGAATATTAATTCTATTTAAACAAAGACTTTAAACTAGAAATATTCGTTTGTACATTTTATACACCAAAAAATGATGGTCATATGTTGTAAAATCTTTTTTGAGTTCACTGGGCTAATGTAGCAAAGTAAATTCCTTATTTTCTCTAAAAGCGAAATATGTTTTCAACTTTCTCTTAATATCTACATTCAAATATTTACAATTGAGTTAATTAAGATACTCGATATTTACCAGTATATAACAAAATGAAAGTTAAAGCTTTACTTCAATAAACGAGTTGAGATATATACAAATCATGTATCAACTATCAAGCTTTATTTTAAGTGCAAAGGGTAAAGCACATATTGATGGATAGAGTACGAGTAAAAATTTTGGGGGTATTTTTGAAAAATTTTGTTATAGTAGAGTTTTTAGAATATTTTTTGAGATATTTTCAAAAAATATTTTGGAATATTTAAGAGTAGAAGAGTTTCTAAAATATATTTTGAGATGTTTTTTAAAATTTTTTAAAAAATTAAACTAATTTTTAGATTACCTTTAGAGTACTTTTTAAAAATTTTTATTGTATTTGAAAAGGGATAATTGCAGAAACCTCCCCTGAGATTTCTGACATTTGCACTGACCTCCCCTCTAGGTTTAGAAATTGCATTCACCTCCCCTGAACAGTAACAATTCATTGCAGAAACCTCCCTGACAGCTTGATGTCCCATTAAAAAATTATTTGTAGAAGTGAGATAAAACATTTCTTCCAATTTTGCCCTCATCTTGCTTGACAATTATTATTTGCTTGACAATTTCTTAACTAATTATCTAATTAGTTAATAGTTAAGCTAATTAACTATTAACTAATTATCTAATTAACTATTAACTAATTAACTAATTATCGAATTAACTAATTAACCAATTTCTATTTATCTAATTTACTAATTAACTAATTATCTAATTAACTAAAGTTGTTGTCTGTCTGAAACTAACAAACTATTTGCATGTTAAACTAATTAACTGCTTAACTAATTAACTAATTAACTAACTAACTGATTAACAGACTATTTGCATGTTAAACTATATGCAGTACGCATTACCCATTTAAAGTATCGACTCTTTATGGGTATTTTACTTTCAAACATTTAATTTATGATAAAAACATCAATGTTTGTAAGTAAAATTCAAAAAGTATTACAGTAATATTCTTACAAAAAGGGAGGGGTATAGGGCCATAAATTAAATATTTGAAAGTAAGAATATTGATATTTTTTGTAACACTTTTTGAATTTTACTTACAAATATTGATATTTTTATCATAAATTAAATGTTTGAAAGTAAAATACCCATAAAGAGCTGATACTTTAAATAGGTAATGCATATAGTTTAACATGCAAATAGTTTGTTAATCAGTAGTTAGTTAATTAGTTAAGCAGTTAATTAATTAATTAGTTTAACATGCAAATAGTTTGTTAGTTTCAGACAAACAACAGTTTTAGTTAATTAGTTAATTAGATGATTAGTAAATTAGATAAATAGAAATTAGTTAATTAGTTAATTAATTAATTACATAATTAGTTAGTTAATTAGTTAAGCAGTTAATTAGTTAATTAGTTTAACATGCAAATAGTTTATTAGTTTTGGATAGACAACAGCTTTAGTTAATTAGATAATTAGACAATTAGTTAATTAGATAATTAGTTAGTTAATTAATTAATTAGATAATTAGTTAGTTAATTAGTTTAACATGTAAATAGTTTGTTAGTTTCGGACAGACAACAGCTTTAGTTAATTAGATAATTATTTAATTAGTTAATTAGATAAATAGAAATTAGTTAATTAGTTAATTAATTAATTAATTAGTTAATTAGTTAATAGTTAATGTAGTTAATTAGTTTAACTATGCAGAAATAGTTTGATTAGTTAATAACTATTAACAATTAGATAATTAGTTATTAGTTTAACTATGAAGAAATAGTTTGATTAGTTAATTAGATAATTAATTAATTAGATAATTAGTTAATTAGATAAAATAGAAATTAGTTAATTAGATAATTAGTTAATTAGTTAATTAATTTAACTATGCAGAAATAGTTTGATTAGTTTAATTTGTTTAACAAATTAAACGTTGGTTTTGATGAAAGTACTCAAACCTTTCATCTGGTAAAGTCAAATCCAATAGGGGTACTCTAGTAATTTCACACACTTTTACCTTTTAAATTAGTTCCAACTTTTTCTAGGGGAGGTTAATGCAATTTTAAAATTGATAGGGAAAGTCAATGCAAATGTCAGAAATCTCAGGGGAGGTTTTTGCAATTATCCCATTTGAAAAACTAGTTTTTGAAAAACACTCCCATCCAAACAGAGTTGCAGTTTTTAGTCCTATGTATGCTTGGCTAGTCTTACTATAGCCTAGTATGTTTCACTTTAGATAATATTTTCTTCCTTACGAATTGCATACTTCTCATTTAGATCTTCAATTCTTAATTTTTCTTGACATATTTGATCCCTCTTATTTCTAACATTATACTCTTGAAAAGCATGTTGGATGCTGGAGGAGTGGACTTGAAGTGCAAATTTCATAAAGATAAGAGACCGAATTTAAAAATTTAAAAGGTAAAGGACTAAAGGTAAATTATTTATACCTTAAAGAATCATGTATGGTAAAGATGCAATATGGGGAAATAATAATGAAATTATTTTGTCATACGAGGAACCAAGACTGGTTCCTCCTGCATTTTCTTTAATTTGTACTTTGCCCCATATGTGGTAGACAAATCACATCATAGTTTTCTGCCTCTAGAGAATTTGAAATGTATCATAATGTGGCTTGTTATATAATGAGAATTTAAGCGTATCAAATGCTCTTGATAGAATTGTAATATACGAAATAGTTATGTTCAGATTTCTATTTTTTCGGAATTTTTTCTTGAAAAATATATTATAGCAATTTAATGTATGCATCAAAAAAGTAATTGAAAAATGTATTTGCTAAAAACGTAAAAATATTTTCTTAGAAAACTGCAATCCAAACAAGGTAGTTTAGCACCAGGACACATGATGAGCTTGGCTTCGCACCAAGGGACATGATCTGCAAATTTTGTTATCCTCCTCTACTCAGGTGCTCCCAGATTCATGCCCACTTTTCCCTTCAAATTCAAGTCAGGGAGAGTTTCTCATCAGAAGATCCTGAATCTATTTTCAATGCTTGAGTCCCCTTTCTCTCTAGAAGCAATTGAGTCAGGCCTCTCAAAATAATATCAGCCTCATCCTTCTTTGATTGCTTCAAGGCTGATTACGTTTACCTCTCCCTAAGTGTTTGGATTGTTTTCTATTTCACTTTATTTACACCTTATTTACATACACTGATTTGCTTGCATCATCAACACATTTACCAATCACCTTTTTATCTCACATACATCACATCAAAAAAATGTTACAGTACTTTTTTCACAAAATTATCTCAAATAATTTACAATCCAAACAGAAAAAAAGACTAGGATAGAATATATTATACAATAATTATTGTCTTCGAAAAAAAAGACTAGGTTAGAGTAAAAACGTTGAAGAAGGATGTCATGAATATACTTTTGGTCGCATATATAACAAAACACCGTTGAAAAGCCTATAAAATTTATCTTACATGGTGTTTTTAAACTTCAAATGAAAATTGTTAAGTTTATAACTAAAATTTATAAGATCCATTTTGATGAAATTAGCATACAGTTTAGAGGAAAAAAGTTAGAGGAAGAAGGATGTCGTGAATATACTTTTGGTCGCATATATAACAAAACACCGTTGAAAAGCCTATAAAAATTATCTTACATGGTGTTTTTAAACTTCAAATGAAAATTGTTAAGTTTATAACTAAAATTTATAAGATCTATTTTGATGAAATTAGCATAGGAGCATAAGCGTTGCGCATGGTGGGCATTTGTTTTAGGAATACGTACTAAGATAATTTTTAAAATTAATTAAAAAGAATAGAAATTAAACTATTTAAATTTCATATTGCTATGAATTTTCTCCTCCAACAAAACATATAAATCATTTGTTTAACAAAACCTTATCGATAGTAGGTCTTGGTAGCAAAGTATAGAAAATGGTTGGCTATATTGTCAAAACAATTATATTCTTGCCAGAGCAATTTCACTCTAAATAATAGTAATACCTTCACAGACCAAAAGTAATCATATTTTGTATTGTAAAGATCCACGGAATACAAAAGCGCCAAAATTGAAAACCAATCGGGAGGGAGCAGGACTTGGTTCATCTTTTGTTGATTCTTTTTCATTTTTTGCAGTACTCATCTAGATGTATGACATGTATTTTCATTTATTAACAAGAGTTAGGATTAGTCAAATTTAAAATGATCATGTCTTTTTCTAGTAATTGAAAACATGTGTCATACATCTAAATGTGCATTATACAAAATGAAGAGAGAATTCATTAGAGAGGACTCAAATCCGTCTAAAGTGATGTCAACAAATTCTATCATATTTTGTATTGTAGATTCACAATTAGATGATTGATCATTTCATGGTTGAGAAGGGCCAATCTGACATCGTCTTACAAATTTGTTCATTTTTCGTTAGGTAAGACTTGCAGCTTGCGCGTGTCCTAGTTTTTGCAAGTAGAACCACATTGTTGTTACTTGTTACCTTTACTTTCTCATTTGGTTAAAGTTAACTAAGCATCAGCCAGAATTTGTAATGAAAGCGGGGCATGACTTGAAAAGATTATTAACTGACAGTTAATATCCCTAACCTATAAAAGACTAATTGAGACATGATTTGCTGTAAAAAATCATAATCTCAACCTTTGGAAGTTCTGTAAAAAGATAACATACTCATTTATAGTCTTGATAACATACTCAAAGTGTTATCAAGTAGTAGTAAAGAGAAATTTTCCATTGATTCGCAATAAATAGAAGGCGAATTTACCCTAAAGAGAAGCAAAAAGTAGATTACGAGTTGAAGTCCATTCTCATCAATTCATCACAAGTATTCAGAACAAATCATAGTTGAGATTAGAAACTAGAGATCAATACAATGTGGGTTGAGGTGAGAGAGAGTCCAAAATGTCCCATAAACATTAAGGGTCCGTTTGGTTGGACTGAAAATATTTTCCCTAAATATTTTTCATCGAAGTCATTTTCCTGGAAAATGATCACTTCCTTCCCCATAATTTTCCAGTGTTTGGTTATTAAGTGAAAATATTTTCCTAATTCCTTTTTTCATAATTTTCCGCTGTTTGGTTTGTCAATGAAAATATTTTTTGATATGTTGCAAATATTTTTCTACTCTCAAAACATTCATTTCATTACAAGCTAATTTTAGTTTCTATCCATTATAATCATATTATCATTTCTATAAAATATTTATTCATATTACACCATGAATTCTTAAATAGAATTATTAATGGAATCTTGGATTTATTCATAATTTGTTAATTCTTCCTGCCGATCAATGGATCTTTCGATTAGCAAAGTCCAAGGTCAAGCATATGAGTATTTGACAGGTAAAAGCAAACTCGGTTAGAAAATTCATAGCCCTGTCTTTCTAGATATCGTTTAAAATTCCCTTTGACAGGTGTCGAGACTATGCAATAATAATAATAAAAACCTAACTACCTCTAAAAATAGTCAATAATTAATCCTAGGTACTGGAGCAGGGACTCTAGGTGTGCAATGGGTTACTTGATTCACCCTGTTTCCGAAGAGTTTGCTTAATCCGATATATCAGAATTAATTAGTTGACAAATTTTACTAAACAGTAGACAGTGGCAAGTAGGGTCGTCTCCTCAGGGACTGGGGATATTTGTCTCTTTGATATTCCAATTGGTAAAGGAAGATTTTATCAGACTAAAACTAAAAACAATTGAGCAGTTCAACTAAAAGTAAATAATTAACTAGTACGAATATAGCAGGAATTAAATCAAGTATAAATAAATTCTAGCCAAGGGTACAACTACTCAGACACAGTCCACTTACCCGATCATTGATGCAAGAGAGGTTCACTTAATTTATTAATAGGCTAGTTATAGTCGCCGACGAATTCTAACGACCAATTTTTCCTTAATTTATTGATAACCAAGGTACGACCATTGATTACCCCTAACCAGAAAATACCCCTAGGTACGACCGTAGGAATTAATTTTTCAATTGCATTAATAACTAGAAAAACCTAACCCCAATCAATAACACGCTACGAGGGTTATTTAAATTAGATCGCACGTTCCCCAAATGTGTAAACACACCAGTAGCCACTAATATTAATCAATCAAATAATTACCAATTTAATTGACTAATTTGGCAAGAGATTAACAAGTTGCATTGAACATCGGGCCCTTGACATCCAATTAACAAAATAATCCCACGACAATTCAAATAGACAACGTGCAAATATTAACAAATTAAGGAATGCATGAAAACTAATTAGATCTCACAGATATTCGGGACTGCGCCGTCGAGTTGATCCCTGACTAGATGAAGAGCTTAGCCACGCCGCATAATTAAATCACCACGCGAATTAATTGAGTGCAAAGGCATTCCGTTTTTCACTAGAAAACAAGAGTAGAAGGTATTTTTCCCGTTGGGAAATATTGTCCAACAGTTGGCGTGTGCCAGGCCAGGATAAAGAAAGAAAAAACTAAAACTAAACTAAAACTATCCTAAAACTCGTGATAAGCTCTCTTGTACGTTTGTTCCTTTTTAAAGCCCAAAGATGACTCATGCTTCATATCCGTGGTCTCCCCCGAAATTGAGAGTCCAAGTACTCCAAAGAAAGCTCTGCCAAATTCCTTGTATTACGTTTTCTCTTGGTAGGAGGACTCTTAGTCAGCAAAAAGGGGAATGGAAGTCCGGTTCTTCTCAGCAATGTGGACCAGGTCTGTGGAGTATTTAGAAGTCTCCCTTTTCTCCAGTAAATACCTCCTTTTTTTTTGTAGTTTTCTGCTCCATTCCCTGAAATTAAGTCCAGATACCAAATATAAGTAGATATTAACAATTAAAACAATATTTGGCAGGAGCAAGGGGAAAATTAATAATAAAATAATCAACAATTAATACCCTATCAATAAAAGTCCAAGGTCAAGCATATGAGTATTTGATAGGTAAAAGCAAACTCGGTTAGAAAATTCATAGCCCTGTCTTTCTAGATATCGTTTAAAATTCCCTTTCAAGACTAAAACCTTTGCCCATCCCCCATTTCCATTTCCATTTCCATTTCCCCACCCCTCCCCCTCCCAAAAACCAAAACACTGAACGCCAAGACACAAAGCACTTGCAGAAAACAGAGGATTTATAGGTACAGAACCAGTTGCTGTTACTTCTCATATCAAGGTTCTCATGTTTCCATGGCTGGCTTATGGCCATATATCTCCCAGCCTAGAACTAGCCAAGAGACTAACGGATAGAGGATTTTCCATGTAAACCTGTGCTAGAGCCTGTTAAGATGCAACCCCCTCCCAAAACAGCAATGCATACGACTATTGCAGATCTTAGATTGGATCTCATAATGCCACACCATATCTGTTAAAGGCCACAAGCAGGGGCGGATTTAAAGTGGGGGCACGGGCCCCCACTGTCCCTCCTTAAATTTTTATAATACTCCTATAATTTTGATATAATTTTAATGGTGCCCCTAGAATTTTTTTTAAAAAAAATATGAAAGAATGGGTCACAAAATTTATATCATTCACTTTCCTCCTCTAAGGACCAAATATCAATTATATCAGTCATTACTTTTGGTTCCCACTCCCCAAGTTCCCTTTACTCATGTGGTCCCCCATTTCACTTCACAACCCACGACTCCTCTTCTTCCACACCCAACTAACTATTCTTTCTTTTTATTACTTCATCCAATAATCATTAATCATTTACTTCCTTTGTCCCCATTCCCTAATTTTCCTTTCCTCTTCTGGCTCTTGGTTGTCCCCACTGAAAATGGTCTCTCCCATCAAATAGTCCAATCCTGGTTTTCCTGTCATGAAAATGGTGTTGTTGACTTCTTCAAGCAGTGTTCCATTAAGGAGTAGGCTTTTTGAGAACCAGGACCTGCTTTCTTCAGTTCAACCGCAAGAAACTAGTCCTTGAAGCTGACTTCTTTCCAATTAAATAACGTGATACGGGGCACAAAGGAAGTAAAGGGACCTAGGTCTGCCACTGATTAGCAACTCTTTTCACCAATTTTGGGAGACCATCAAAATCAGGTTCTAAACAATTACTTATTATTATTATTATTTAAATTTGTTTGCAAATATATTTCTAGAGCATGAGATTATTACTGTTTTAGAGAAATTTGAAAATTGATTAGTTAATGTAATAACTAATAAATGGGTTATTTGATATTTGATAAATATTTTAACTTGTGAAATGGTGATTTTATAGATTTATAATTTATTTTTTATTTTCCTTGATTAGTTTCTTATTTGGAGTTAATGTAATGATGAATAGAGGGCCATTTGACATATATTTTAACTTTTAAATTATTCTTGTATGGATCCTTTTGTCTAATTAACTTGATTAGGTTCATATATTGTGATTAATGATTTGATATAGTAATGAATGAATAAGTTGTAATTTGATATAGTAATGATATGTTGTGATTAATGATTTAATAAATAACTTTAACTTGTAAAATAGTTCTTGGATAGATTATTAGATTTTATTGTACATTTAATATTTTAATTGGATTAGTATCTTATATATTGATTTTAATTTCTTTAGCTATGGAGAGATATTTCAAGAGGAAATCAATGGAAAAAGAGTCATCTAATAAAGAAGAAGCCAAGGATAATGAAGGTGCAAAAAATGACAATAAAAGAAGTTACTCGGAAATTAACTTAGATGAATTACCTGCGGATCCAGCCCAAAGAAAAAAATTGGGGATTATCATCCAAACCTTCAAGATGAAATTCGGAGATATTACTTACAAAAGGGACCATGTCAACCTCATGAGCATGTTTTTCCACAAAGAAAGATAGGAAAAAAGATACGTCGATTTGTTCGGGGCTGGTTTGATGATTACTGACAGGTGCCGAACCTGTGCAATAATAAATACCTGCTCAAACAAAATATAATTTCTGTAGATAGAGATAAGTAGGGTCGAATCCACAGGGACTGGGGATATTTGTCTCTTTTAGAGTTCAAATTAACAATGGGGGATTTTAGGAAAGTTATACTAAACAAATAATAATTAGATAAAAATTAAATAGCAAACTATAGAAACTCAAATAGTATTAGACAACTCTAGTCAAGAAGCAACTTCGGAAATGGTTCTTCTAATTGATCATCGATGCAAGAATATTCCACATATAAACTGATAAACAAGTTATAATTGTCAAACAAATGATGACAATCAATTCCTCCGTAATTATCGATAGCTAAGGTACGACCGTTAGCTATTGCCCTAATTGCAAAATAATCTTAGGTACAACCATAGAATTAAATTTCACAATTGCCTTAAGATTTAGAGAAACCCTGTTCTAACCAAACAACACGCTACGAGGGTTGTCTACGAATTAGCCCGTATATTTTCCTGACATAATCTTGACTATGGCAGTTACCACTAATTTAGAACAATCAAACAATTACGGATTTAATTATTCTAATTGGCTCTAGGTTATTGAATTAATCTAACATCCGGGCCCAGGACAATTGAATAATACAATAACCATAAGAAAATAAAACAGAAAATATACGGATACCAGAAAATAATAGGAAAGCTAAAATCGATTAGATCTCACAATTTAAGTCGAACCAAATCCTCCGTTGTTCTTGACTAGAAGAAGGGATTTAGTTCATCCCTATTGAGGAGAACCCACGCAAGATTGTCACAATACTTCTGGCGTACATACGAACCAAAGAAAAACGCATGAATAAGGAAAAGAAAGAAAACTAAATTGTCTCTAAAAACTAAGCTCCCGAACCCTCTGTACGTTTCTCCCTTTTTAAAGCCAAAAGAAAGTCTAATGCTATCTCTAGTGGTCCCCGCACGAATTCAAAGTCCAATTCCATTTCACAAGCCCTTTGTACGTTTCTTTTCCAAGAGTCCAAATAACTCATGCTTCTTATCCGTGGTCCCCGCCGAAATTGAGAGTCCAAGTACTCAAAAGAAAGCTCTGCCAAATTCCTTGTATTATGTTTTCTCTTGGTAGGAGGACTCTTAGTCAGCAAAAAAGGGGAATGGAAGTCCGGTTCTTCTCAGCAATGTGGGCCAGGTCTGTGAAGTATTTAGAAGTCTCCATTTTATCCAGAAAATACCTCCTTTTTTGTGGTTTTCTGCTCCATTCCCTAAAATTAAGTCCAGATACCAAATATAAGTAAATATTAATAATTAAAACAATATTTGGCAAGGACAAAGAGGAAATTAATAATAAATAATCAACAATTAACACCCTATTAATTACAAGAATTGGTTAGAATATAGTATTGAAAAAGATGCCGCTTATTGCTTATGTTGTTATCTATATAGACCAGATATGGGCAAACAATCTGGTGGTGATAGTTTCATTAAGGAAGGATTCACAAATTGAAAAAAAAAAAGGATAAATTTAAAGTTGGCTTTGATTTTGCCTGTTGCTACAGCTACAGTAGAAAGAGCTTTTTCAACTATGAATATAGTGAAGAATCGGTTACGAAATAGAATGGGAGACACTTGGATGAATGATTGTTTAGTTACTTATATTGAGAAAAATATACTTCGTGAAGTTGAAAATGAAAAAGTTGTAAACCGTTATCAAAATATGAAAACTCGTCGTGAACAATTGTAAATAGTTTAGTTTGTTTTTGAAATAAAATTATTATTACATTAATAATTTTGAGTTTGTCTTTTTATGTTTTTCATGGAATATACATATCATTTGTACTTGTTAGTGAATTTATTTATTTTTTGCTCAAAAAATTAAAAAAAAAAAGAGTAGATAAAAAATTTTAGTATTATTTGTGCCCCCACTAAGATTTTTTTCTGGCTCCGCCCCTGGCCATAAGCAAAAATTGTCCAATAACTTCTTCCTAAAGAAAACAAAATTCAGTTACATGCACTTCAGATTGCATACTAAACCCGTGTATCAGGGGATCACAAATTTCAAGTATGAACTGAACTAGCATCTGCTTACAAGTGAGAATAACCAAATGTTTTCTTCAATGGAATAAGCATGCTTGATACAGAATATACAAAACTTTGCTAAAGACAACCAAAACTCCTCTCATGCTATCGAAGCAGAATCTGCAACTTCAAAGTACTTTATTCGACACCCAATCTTTCTTGAAGCTCTCGAGAGAAATCAAACGAAGTCTTTGACTCTTCGCCATAAATGCTTTTCCTAGCTTCTCATTTTGCACCAAATGCTCGAATACCAAGTCCAGAAATTCTTCACTATAGCCTTCTATCTTCATAATCTCTTCATGTAGTTGGTTGATATCAAGCTTGTTTGCACTAATTTTGTTCAAAGCAGCTGCCACTTCTCCAAGTTGTTGAGACATCTTTTCAATGTCTTCATTGCTGTGATTTCTTTTACGATGTTGTTTGGTTCCCGATGATGTTACTCTCACTTCTGAGGATCTTGCACTAGTCACATCCTTTTGTTCTACACTTTCTACACTTGTCTCCACACTTGTCTTAGGAACAAATGGAGTTTCCAAATTCACATCGACAAATGATTTTGCAAAAGACCCGGTGGCCAGATCTTTCCCAACCACAACAGCCATTTCATCATACAACTCAATTTCTATTATTTGAGTTAATTAATTTTTATACAAAGAGCTGGACTTACAGCAAACCAGGGGTAGTATCTTCGACTATTACAGATCTCTCGTGGAGTCGCACCATTTGGCAATTGTATTAAATCTGGATATAGTTTCAATATGGCATCAAGTACAATGGAAAAGTAGCCAGAGTGATGCAGGGGTCTCAATTGCAGAGTGATGCAGGTTATACCAATTCTCAACTAGTAATGGATACACTTACCAACTAGAGATACGTACCTATTTAGTTAAATATTTACATAAATAATTCATAATTAATCTTACTTCTGATTTGTAATCCTTACATGTAACATTAATTTCCTTGAACTAGTTATTACAACTTTGGACAATGAGGGGCTTTGATTTAAAATTTCATCTGAGGATTGAGAGACTAGTGACATGCAATGCACCACGGTGGGCACAGAGGGGGAAATTTTAACTATGGGACATTCTGTACATAAATGTACAAGCAGAAATTAATAATAATAATAAAGTCATATCCCAAAGCCACCAAAATAATAATAACAATAAAACAAGCAGAAATTTCCATTACGCCATCCCAAAGCCACCATGACAGCACTCAGAATTAAGTTACCAAATAATAACTTCTCGGATGGAATTACCAATGAGCACTTAAATGGATTACTAGGTAACCATTCTAAGTAACAAAATGAAGAAAATTGCATACACCACCTTCACCTACCAACAAGCTTCTAGCAAAAAAGCTTGCATGCAACAAACAGAAATCAGACAAAGAGACAAGAACGACCTTGGGCTCTCAGACTTTCGACAATCGGTATTAGAAGCATAATCAACAATCTCAACACTCCATAAATCCTCGACTATTATATAACCATTATTACACAGCCTTTAAAAAGAAGAATATCATTCTGGATCAGCTAAACAAACAAGAAAAAGCAAGCAGATCATAGGCCTCATTATAAACACATTACCATAAGCGTGTAGAATCCTACAAACTAAACCTACCAATATTCAGATTCTGGTTACACCGGGATAAGAAACTTAGAAGCTACCTCAAGATTCAGGTTCAAACTGTCAAAATATTTTTCTCTCTCAAGTGCTAGAGCTACAGTGGTACCAGTAGTTCATTCAGGATGCTTCCAGAGTAGTAGACGTGCACACTTCCAGATAAGCAGGACTGATAAAGCTCAACAAAAAGGACCAAAAATGCTACCGGAGCCTCTACAGTAAGAGGGAAACAATTGAAGTCCAAGGTAAAATTCAAAAGGATGGCATCAAAGCCTCAGGTGATTGAGGTTGAAGCTTTAACAGCTTCATAGTCCACTTACCAAGAAATGTTTACTTGCATGCATGATAGAACAAAAAACTCAATATGCACTTAAATTAATCTAACTTTTATCTTTTATTTCAGCTGTCACAGTTGATATTCTAAGCATGCATTAGAACAAATATCTGCTACACACGAATGCAGCTCTTTACAGATGACATATTGAAAAGAGACATGGAATCTTTTTATAAAAGGTTGACTGCTCACTGGGATGAACACAAGCAAACTGTTTTCCTCCCTAATCAGATTTTGTCAACTACTTACAAATGGTCTCACCAGATTGTAAGAAAAACACTACCAGTAGTCGAAGAATAAAGTCTCAAAAAACCAGAGAAGAATTCACAAGAGAAGAATAGACAAATGAAATTATACAGAAAAGGCTGCACTTCAAGCTCGCCCAAAAGGAATCCAAGACAGAATTCCTCCATATCCCAATCAGCAACATGAAACACAATCATCACTGGGGCAAATGGGAAGTAAATAATGTCACTTGTTATCAACGGGTGTTTAGCCAAAAGCAGCAAACTCAAGCTAGTTATTGAAATCAATCTAATTCCAACATCAAAAGGGGTACAGGAACTTCAACCAAAAAAGAAAAAGGAAGTATCCAATTGTCTTCTGGTGGTACCCCAGCGAAATCTTGTCACAAATGGTCTCACCAGATTGTAAGAAAAACACTACCCTACCCTACCCGGATTTTGATTCCAAGAATCATAAAACCCCCAAAATTCAGCAGCCAAATTAATTCATTAGAAACTGAGAGTTAAAAAAACCTGCCGAATGAAGATGACGTGAGTATATAGATTATGTGGTGGTAGCCGCTGAGATAGTGTCGCCGGAGGAGGTGATCGCCACTGAGGACTGACGCCGGAGGAAGCGGGAATGGGGGTTCTTCGGGAATGAAAGGAAAAAAAATGAGAGAGAGAGATGTCCGAGTAGTTATTTTCCCTTGGATTTGTTTGCTGATGTCGAAAATCCTTGCGAGGCTGTGAAAAGAAGCTGAGGAAAATAACTTCACAGGGTCAGATACGGAAGTTACTTTCGTCCGGTGGGTGTAACTTATTTTCTGTCAGAAATTATTTTTCCAAATTAATTGACAACCAAACAACTGGAAATAAATCAGGAAAACATTTTCCTTCCAAACAAACAGACCCTAAATGAGTATATTTTTCAGCTTGAGAGAAGCATATGGGCTTACACATCGTCCCTAAGAGCCCGGTCTTTTAGGACGCCGTGGAACCCAATTTCCTGTTTGTTTTGATAGTTCCAACGTTTAATCGTTTATGTGTTTCCGCCCGATGTTGGTAAACTGTGATTCCTATTTTATCCAATTAAATTTCATTCATGTATTTAGAAAGAGTGAGATTACTTTTTTGGTTCTTTGCGTCATGAAGAATTTAGTTAGCTGCTCTTTTTTTTTGTTTTTTTAACTATGAAAATCTCCAAATCTCATTTTTTTTCTTTTGATTATACGTTAATTAGCCCAAAATTCATTGTACTAGTTGTCTAGGCTCACTTGACATAGCGTATAAATAAAGGCATTAACCCATTGTACAATTGTGAAATTTATATTCGTTTTCCCTCCAATTTGGGTATTTTATCCCTAGCTCTATATATCATCTAAAACATATGGTGTGGAATTCAAAAATGGAAAATTAAATATTCATACAAACATATCACATTTAAAGCACTTTGGAGAATCAATTATTTTACTAATGCCCTTTCCAGCAATTAGCTCAAGCAGCAGAAAAACCAAGTTGCAGACATCCTTCTTAAAGGAACTTAAGTCCCATACTTCATTCTTTGCAAAAATTCTCTTACTTGAAGAAGTAAAATGTGTGATTCTGAAAATTTAGCAAATCTCAAAGTTGGATAACCTAAATCCAAACCTAAGATTGAGCATACATCTTCAACCAATTCTATCCTGATCAGGCCACGTAATGCCTTTTGCAATCCCCATTGCAATTTTTACCGTAAACCTGTTTTGAGCAGAAAAGAAATGATCATAGAGGTTTCCAAATTGGGCTCTCATATTCTTCCAAGAATCATGAGCTCAAACATAAATTGTTAATCAATTCTATCCAAAATGATGGAGTTTGAACCTCAAATAGAAAAAAAAAAGAAGATAACAAAGTTCCTTGACGGTAAATTGACACATGTTTGAAAAGAAATAGCACAAAAACATCATTAAATTCAGCAAAACGAAATTACACAAAATAGGCCAACAGCAAAATATCTGAATAATCTCATTGTTTGTTTCCACCATATCTTGACAAGAAAAGAGCCATCGATCCTTTCCAACTTTTACCTCCATCTTCCACAAAAGTATCAAAGAAAGCCAGACCGCACAGATGACCAATTACAATCTGAAGAGGAAAAACCACCGTAGCATGCACTCCCTGATGATATCATTAAGAAAAAAAAATAGAGCAATAATTAGTTGTTTGTTCATCAATTTCAATGTGCTTGTGCATGCATTACAGGCAACTGAAGTACAAAAAAGCTACCAAATGGTAAAAATAAATTAAACTTGTTTAAAAATAAAAAGCATGATTATTTCTACAAGCCAATTGATGCCCTTCAAAAAAATTACCAGATATTGCACCAGCTGATGCCCTTCAATCTCTGATGCTGATCTTCATATTCCCATTTCCATAATTATATTCCTGTGCTTCTTCAATTTCCCGTACTAAAGATTTGACACCATTTGTGCATTCATGCACCTGAATTGTTTCAAGAGTAGATATACGCCCTAAACAAGCAGGCATCATTTCCAAATTATAAATTCTTAGAAGATTTAATTGCTGAAGACAAGGGAAGTAACCATCATCACTGTCAGGGTCTGCCTCTATCCACTCCGCAACTTCTACACATGCCAAAGTTAAGACCCTGAGTTTAGGGAATCCTCCTTCCATCAGCTCCCATTTTCGGCCTTCCATTGACCGCTTTCTTAATTTGAGGACTTCAAGGTTGGGTAGTTTTTCAACCAATGACATTTTACTACAGGGAAGACCCAGATATTCAAGACTCAACTTCTTCAAATTCATGGGAAAGGAAAGCTCAACATGTTCCCGCGAACCTGAGGAGTAATTGCCCCACCAGGTGAGTGATTCTAGGCATTCTAGTCGACTCATGTTCAACACTCCAGTCTGACGATCGGAAATTTTAAGTTGGCGAACATTGGGAATCCTTCTCAATAAGTTCTCTCCCTTTTCATAAAGACGCAAACAAGAGAGTGTGTCTAAATTGGGTAAAGTGGAGAGGTTTTCAACACCGTTGTCGTTGGAAGGCAGATGAATAACAACGCGCCATCTTACATGTATATGCCTCAACTTCTTCATGTTCCAGATGCTATCTGGCAATGAAACAATCTCATCAGAATTTAGACTAAAGGTTTCCAAATGTGAGAGCTTGGCTATAGATGGTGGAATGGATTCCATGTGCTCTGCTTCAAGGGCTAAGTACCTCAAACAAAGAAGTGATTCGACTTCAGCTGGAAGCTCCTTCAGCCTTAGGTTAATGCCCTCTAAATTCAGAACGTTAAGATGTTTGTAGATGCAAAAAAGGAAGGAGATATTAAACAACTCCAACTTGTTATCTCCTGGAGTAGCATCAAAGAATAGCAGACTGCCTAAATGCGGACAAAATAGCCTTGACTTTATAAAATATTCTCCACGGGAGCATATGGACAACCGAGGTAGGTTGGGAGGCTCATTAAAGGTAGAAAGCTCATCATATCCTCGCAGGACCTGAAGAAAATTCTTTTCTTTCGCCTCGCCCTTACAAAACTCAAATATCAAATCGTGAATGTAACAAGTTTTGACTCCACCAATGGATCTGTTCTTACCTACCATAACTAGGTTTCGGCCAATTAGGTCCATCAGATATTCTTCTGCAATATCCTCTGATCTCTTTCCTTCAATTTTTTCCACAAACCCTTCTGCAATCCAGAGACGCATCAACTTCTTGGCACCAATTTTTTCATCTTCTCGGAATGCAGCAAAATACAGCAGGCATGCCTTCAAGTGATATGGTAAATGCTCATAACTGAGCTCCAATGACTTCTTCCACTGGTCTGTACCAGACACCATGGTTGAAGTAAAACTTTCAGCAAACTTTTTCCAAACCAAAATATCATGCTCTATAGTTGCTAGGACTCCAGCTACAACAACAACTGCAAATGGTAATCCCCAGCACTTTTCAGCAATCTCCATTCCCAATTCATGCAATGCTTGAGGACATTCTTCTTCTTCTCCAAACACCTTCTTCTGCAGCAATTCGAAACTCTCTTCGACAGTAAGGCAGCGAATGTTGTGATGTTCTCCACCATATTGAGCCTCTGAAGCTACATTAGAAAATCGACTCGTAAAGATGATTCTACTTCCATTCTTTTCATCTGGGAATGCAATTTCCAGCTCATGCCATGCCCCAGTGTCCCAGACATCATCAAAAACAACAAGATACCGATTCTTCTTTAGCTTTTTGTACAGCTTTTCAAGCAGCGCATGTTCATCCAGATTTTGAAACTCATCATCCATCCTGGAATGTTTGCCATCAGAGCACAAAATTTCTGTTAACAAGCTTTTCTTGTTATATTCCTGAGAAACAGTGCCCCAAAGGCGAATGTGGAAGTTATAGATAATTGAATTATCATTGTAAACCTTTTTGGCTAAAGTTGTTTTACCAAGCCCAGCCATTCCCACAATGGGAACAATTTCCACCTGTTTTGATTCCCGTACAAGTCGTTCAATTACTTTTTCTGCCTCATCATCAAGACCAACCATAATTTCACGAGCTATTGGCATTTTACCTTTTGATAGCATGCGGCTGGAAGTCTGGCTAACTTGTGGTGCTCTTAAGCTATGAGAGGAATTCGAAAGATTCTGTCTAGTACTTGAGACACTGAGCTGATCCTCAAAATGCTTGATAAGTGGTTCAATTACTTTTTCTGCCTCATCATCAAGACCAACCATGACTTCATGGTCTATTGGCATTTTACCTTTTGATAGCATGCGGCTGGAAGTCTGGCTAACTTCGGATGCTCTTAAGCTATGAGAGGAATTAGGAAGACTCTGTATAGTACTTGAGACACTGAACTGATCCTCAAAATGCTTGATATGGATGTTGGTATTGGTCAGCATATCACAAAAATCAAGAACCTGGGTGGATCCTGAGAAGCTAACTTCTCCTTCTATCACTCTGCTCAGAGTGGGCGAGAATATTATAATGCCTGCCTCACCAAGGAGAGCTCCAATTTTTTCATTTTGTTCATCCATCATCTCATGATGCTCCCTTAAAATGCTTCTCAAAAACCTCAGTCCTGCATAGAGTATTCGCATTTGATCTTTCATAGAATCCACAAAGCTAGAGCTGCAGCATAACAACTCCCAGAGACGACTTATCAGAGAATCATTGAAGTTGTTCAATATCCGCTCATCCATCACTGCTGTATGTAATGATGCTGAGGAGTTTGAAGCTGCAAGTACTTCCTTATAAATCTCGTAGACATGAAAATCAACCGCTCTGATGCTGAGTTTGAAGCTGCAAGTACTTCTGTACTCAACATTTTTCCAAAAGGACCACATGTAAGAGAGGCGTGCTGCGGTCAAAGCCACCACTTCAAAGTGAGCCAATAGCAAGGCAGGAATATCTGCGGTTCCTCGCATTTTGGCAAAGGCAATGAAGCTTTTCAAGAATGTCAGCTTTGCTTCAAGATCTTGGACTTGAGCTTCAAGATCTTGGACTTGAGCCCTAAAAGGAGCACTCAAAGGACCAGAATAAAAAATTTTCCAATCCATATCGTCATCTATCCAATCTGCTAAATCTGCTAGATTTTGGAGGTTGAGGTCTAAGAATTCCAACAGTTCATCATCTGTCATAAAAGAATTTGATTGAAATGACCTGCTGCTTGCCAAAGCAAAGTAAATTTGGATGATTTCTTGCTTGAATAATATGATCTGTTTCCCAATTTCGCGGCACACTCCATCAACAATAGAACAGTGAATATCCCTTTCATTTTTGTCCATTTCTAATCTAAGGGAAAGAGTATGAATATCCTCCTCATATTTGTGAAAGGTGTCTTCGATGCAAGATAAGAAAGATGGAAGACTCACCTTCTTCACAACATTGTCAGATTGCAGGTACAAATGAACAAGGCTCCACTTTCTAGCACACATAAGAAATGTTTTGAGAAATTTCATGTGTTTGATTGCATCACGAACATCCGAAAGAACTCTATCACCACCAAACAAAAGAAAAAAATTGCCTTGGAATCTGTTCAGAATTAACTCTAGACCAAGTAAGACACGATCGACGCTGCAAGTGGAGGCCATCTCGATCTCTTTTGGAGGGATTTTCGTCAGTTTCACTCTCAAATTTTAAGAGAGAAACAAATCTCACTAACTGCAGAGCTAGCAAAGTATTTCTTTCCTGAAAATTGCTTATTTGTTTCTGGTGAGAGTATTGAGACAATCAACCATTCAACTAGGTGGAATTGGCATCAAGGTGGACCCCAGGCAATGATAATCAATTATTCAACTAGGTGGAATTGGCATCAAGGTGGACCCCAGGTAATGATAATCAATTATTCAACTAGGCACCCAAAATCCAAATTTATCTTGAACTAATTACAAATGGAGGAAATTGATAAACAAGATTAGTTGACTCTGTCATCAACATTTTATTACAGGGGCGGAGCCAGAAAAAAATCTTAGTGGGGGCACAAATAATATTAAAATTTTTTATCTACTCTTTTTTTTTAATTTTTTGAGCAAAAAATAAATAAATTCACTAACAAGTACAAATGATATGTATATTCCATGAAAAACATAAAAAGACAAACTCAAAATTATTAATGTAATAATAATTTTATTTCAAAAACAAACTAAACTATTTACAATTGTTCACGACGAGTTTTCATATTTTGATAACGGTTTATAACTTTTTCATTTTCAACTTCACGAAGTATATTTTTCTCAATATAAGTAACTAAACAATCATTCATCCAAGTGTCTTCCATTCTATTTCGTAACCGATTCTTCACTATATTCATAGTTGAAAAAGCTCTTTCTACTGTAGTTGTAGCAACAGGCAAAATCAAAGCCAACTTTAAATTTATCCTTTTTTTTTTCAATTTGTGAATCCTTCCTTAATGAAACTATCACCACCAGATTGTTTGCCCATATCTGGTCTATATAGATAACAACATAAGCAATAAGCGGCATCTTTTTCAATACTATATTCTAACCAATTCTTGTAATCATCAAACCAGCCCCGAACAAATCGACGCATCTTTTTTCCTATCTTTCTTTGTGGAAAAACATGCTCATGAGGTTGACATGGTCCCTTTTGTAAGTAATATCTCCGAATTTCATCTTGAAGGTTTGGATGATAATCCCCAATTTTTTTTCTTTGGGCTGGATCCGCAGGTAATTCATCTAAGTTAATTTCCAAGTAACTTCTTTTATTGTCATTTTTTGCACTTTCATTATCCTTGGCTTCTTCTTTATTAGATGACTCTTTTTCCATTGATTTCCTCTTGAAATATCTCTCCATAGCTAAAGAAATTAAAATCAATATATAAGATACTAATCCAATTAAAATATTAAATGTACAATAAAATCTAATAATCTATCCAAGAACTATTTTACAAGTTAAAGTTATTTATTAAATCATTAATCACAACATATCATTACTATATCAAATTACAACTTATTCATTCATTACTATATCAAATCATTAATCACAATATATGAACCTAATCAAGTTAATTAGACAAAAGGATCCATACAAGAATAATTTAAAAGTTAAAATATATGTCAAATGGCCCTCTATTCATCATTACATTAACTCCAAATAAGAAACTAATCAAGGAAAATAAAAAATAAATTATAAATCTATAAAATCACCATTTCACAAGTTAAAATATTTATCAAATATCAAATAACCCATTTATTAGTTATTACATTAACTAATCAATTTTCAAATTTCTCTAAAACAGTAATAATCTCATGCTCTAGAAATATATTTGCAAACAAATTTAAAATAATAATAATAAGAAGTAATTGTTTAGAACCTGATTTTGATGGTCTCCCAAAATTGGTGAAAAGAGTTGCAATCAGTGGCAGACCTAGGTCCCTTTACTTCCTTTGTGCCCCGTATCACGTTATTTAATTGGAAAGAAGTCAGCTTCAAGGACTAGTTTCTTGCGGTTGAACTGAAGAAAGCAGGTCCTGGTTTTCAAAAAGCCTACTCCTTTAATGGAACACTGCTTGAAGAAGTCAACAACACCATTTTCATGACAGGAAAACCAGGATTGGACTATTTGATGGGAGAGACCATTTTCAGTGGGGACAACCAAGAGCCAGGAAGGAAGGATTAAATGATTGGATGAAATAATAAAAAGAAAGAGTAGTTAGTTGGGTGTGGAAGAAGAGGAGTCGTGGGTTGTGAAGTGAAATGGGGGACCACAGGAGTAAAGGGAACTTGGGGAGTGGGAACCAAAAGTAATGACTGATATAATTGATATTTGGTCCTTAGAGGAGGAAAGTGAATGATATAAATTTTGTGACCCATTCTTTCATATTTTTTTTTAAAAAAATTCTAGGGGCACCATTAAAATTATATCAAAATTATAGGAGTATTATAAAAATTTAAGGAGGGACAGTGGGGGCCCGTGCCCCGAGTGCCCCCACTTTAAATCCACCCCTGTTTTATTAGTATGTTTTAAGACAATAACAGCAGTGGTTAGGGTGATTTAAGACACTTTGATGATTTTATTGTCCAAAGCAAGAGTGGTCCAGACGGAGCAGCCCCCTCTCTATTATACATCTTTATTATTGCCTCAATAAAGTAGTGGGTCCGATTTCATAGAATTATTGGGAATGATTATTGTATTCCATTCCCACACAATGGCGTCCCTTTTTCTTATTGCGCGTCCATGTTTTAATATGTTTTTTTTTTTTTTTTTGCTTCAAGCATCGACAGTTTAATATGTTGAACTTTATAATTAGGCAGAACAGAAAACAAAGAGACATCAAAATATAAATGATCCAAGAGACGTCACAATATAAATGATCAAAATATAATGAACCTTCAAGCTACTAGCTCTCTAATTTTCTTCCATTGTTTTCTTTCTTCAGCAAACCACTAAATTTGATCCCTTTCTCTTCTAATTATCTCGTTTTAATAATCATGACCATTGATCTTGGAGATTAATAACCATGACCAACAAAGTAAAAACTATGGGAAAAAAAAATTGAGGGCTTCTTCAACCCTTGATATTGTGGAAGCAGAGAATTTGGGATTTCTACAATTACTAGTGTCAATTATATCATAAAATATATGCATTACAATAATAAATGTAAACTCTAAGATAATAAATATAAACGGTAAAACGATAACTTGCAAAATTAATGTTACCAATATACAATGGTCAAAGAAAATGATTGGATTAAAGAAGTGAAAATTTCTACTAATCAGTAGTAGTACTTCTTTTCAGAGAAAAAATGCATTCTTGAAACATTTTCTATTGGGGTCATTTGGATAACGAATGTTGTATTACAAACACATTAATTTTGTACTCTTTCAACATGGATGGCCTTTTTTGCAACTCTGAAAAAAATTCGAAAGATCTCATCCTCAAATACTTGTCTACTCTCAAATATTAGTACAGGTAAAGGAGAAACAAAGCTCACCCCAGGGCCAGCAAGTCTTTCTTCCCTCAAATTTACTCTTCTTTTATTTTATTTTATATTATTATTTTTGTAGGGTAGTGAAGAAAAGAAGTTAGATACTCAATTGTTTAACAAACAAACAGAGTAAGAAACAAAAGATCAGCAAGGCAAAAGAGAAGATGTTGGAATTATCATAAGGTCATCTTGTGTTTAGTAGATTAAAGAAGTTTTCATTGACAAGTTTATTATTTTTGGACTATTTCATACTCATATTGGAGTTGAGAAGGACCACTCTGGTATTTTCCATTAGCAAAGGTCCCTGCACCTATACTGAAAAAGAGTAAAAATTTAACCAATTGCTCAATTCAGACTTGTTTTACTCTAATCCTTATAAATTGATTGTTTCTTTGAAAAATTTAAGCATTGTTACTCCATATAGCCACATCCTATTATTACATTTACATACATAAATTCTATGAAATAACAATTTTCATTTTTGTTGCTATGCAAAAAGTAAAATGACATTAGAGGTTTTAGTTTAATGGATTCTTTCAGTTGAATATAAATAAGTACAACTGAGCCAGGCCTTGAAAGCTTGAACTGCCAAAACAAAGTAGTTAATTCTACCGTTTTGCACTCTAATTCTTTCAAAATAGTAGTATGGTTTCACACACTATTCGTGCAAGTTTAGGAATAACATGGAGCTGTATGCTAGCTTTTCATTAACAGAAGATAAATGATTCGTTCGTACGAGGAAAAGCCTCTGTTTTAGTCGAGTTTCATTCACAATAACTGTAGTAGTTTAGGGGATTTGAGACACTTCGATGATTTTACGGTCCAAAGCACGTAGAATATAACTAAATTAAAGGTAGGATTAATCCCTACCAAGAATCATCCAGACGGATCAGTCCCTCTCTATTATACGTTTATAACTAGTGTGAATACCCGTGCTACGCACGGTGTTGACATTATTGAAAAAAATAAAAGGGTGAACAAATAAAGGTGAAAAAATTGAACTAACAAAATTAAAATGTAATATCTGTTTAACAATAGTTTGAAGATGGATCCTGAAAAAAAAATAAAAATTTATATTAAAAAAGGGAATGATATATTTCTACAAATGAATGTAATTAAATGTTGTTAAAATGAAATACTTATAAATACTAAGCATTTGATTTGATAATCTTGCTTGAAGGTGCAAACATTCTTCACACCAATCCACTTTTAGTACGAAAGCCAAAATTGGTGATTTAATTAACTCTGTTGAATTTTGTGGAGTGCGTACTACAAATGAAAATGCACGATCTTTGTATGAATTAATTCGTTGGCTGAACAACCTATCACCATTTTCCTGATAATTAAAAACGTACAAAATTAGTGTATTTTTTTTACATAGTTTATAAATAGTACTATAAAAAATAAATATATATTAAGAAATTCTACTTTCCTTTGTAATTCTTTGAGATAAAAAGCATTACAACCAAATACAAATTGTGCATGTCTATCTTGTAGATTAAGATGCATGTTACCACTGGAATCTCTTATTTATATGTTAACATTGTACCTGTTTGACAAATAAAATATTATATGCAATACAGAAAAATATATTGAAGTTAAATATACATGAAATTAATTACCTAATAACGGTGTCAACCACGTCATTACAATGCATACACACTGTCTTTGAAAAATGACCTTCACATAGTTGTCCACAATTTTTGCATAACTCGTAGAACATATTTTCTATGTTAATACTTTGAATGTAAGCAAGTATTCGAAAATATTTAACCTAATAAGAATGAAAGAAAATATAGGTTATGATTATAAATTAAAAAAATTCGTTCAGTAATTAATTAAAATTGAGTAAGCTTACCGTAGGCATGATTGTATATTCGGATATCCATATTCTCTTTGAATTTGCTATCAACAGTGCTTGTGGTGTTGTGAAATTGCTTGATTTCAGCCACGTAACTAACTTGCGGGCACATGTATTATTTTCAAACCTGTAATTTTTTTGAAATATATGTCAATAAGAGTACGAAACAATATTAATAGTTTGATATAGTGTTACTGAGGAACTCACCAACTACACAGGTATCGAGCAAAATCTAAATTGTGATTAATATACAATTTGCTAGCTCCAATTGTACACAGTGATGGTCCTGCATAGTATGGTTATGTTCACTCAAAAGCTATTCAAAATATATAGAATATAACTAAAAGCAATTGACTTACCTCTGAAATTTCGTACGCAAATACCACATGCTAGTAAAATATTATTTTTTGTAACAGACTGATATAACCGTTCACCATCATCATTAGTAAATTTATCCCACAATATGAATCGAGCTACTGTCAAACTGTGTTAACAAAATTTTGATAAGTGCAAACGTGGGAGGAAACGTGGGATAATGATTAGAGGATTTGTAGGAGTGTCTATAGGATGAGTTAAGAGATAGTTGGAGTGGACTCTTAATTGGAGTGGGAAATGTGGGAGGAAATGTAGGGGGAAACGTGGGATAATAATTAGAAAATTTGTAGGAGTGGTTGTAGGATGAGTTAAGAGATAGTGGGAATATTTTAAATTTAAATTTTATTGGTGATAAGGTGGGTTATAATCCACTACTTTTTATGTATTAAAATAAATACAAAAATCTAGAAAAAAGAATGAGAAATTTAGAAGCCATTGAGAGGGTTTCTGCTAAAAATCCCTTCTTGAATACATATAGATATAGATAGAGAGGAATATAAAGTGGAATATAAGTTGTATTAGCATACATATGCGAGTGGTGGGCTCAGTGCTTCTGAACCTTTGATAAGTAGTGGGCCGGTTTCACAGAATTATTGGGAATTATTGTATTCCATTACCACACAATGGGGTCCCGGCTCCACAGACAGGGGGCAGGGCGTGAAGGTTTTGTGTAAAATGCACAACGTGTAATTCTGTATGAATACGGTATAACTTATTTTCAATAACATGTAATTATAAAATAAAATTTTATAAGTCTTACATATGGTGTGAAAAATAAAATATAAAATACAATCTGAACCTAATATTTTTTTTTATCAAATCTTAACCATGAACCTAGAATAACGATAACCATTCCTGTTCCTTCTCCAATTATTGTAAGCCCCTGTTTTTGCAATAATTCCACTTCTTGTCACGAGGCAATCAGTGAGTAGGAAAAAATCGACTATCCACAGTTTAATTTGTTAAACTTCGTAATTAAGAAGCCTTGTTTTGATAGCAGATGTGGAGTAAGGGCTGAGTATTTTAATTCATCCATGTTTGAAATATGAATAGAGTATTATTTGAAATATTATTTGGAATAATTATTGTAATATTTTTTATGATGTTATGCATGTAAGATAAAAACGTGATTAGAAATATAAAAAAGTGGATTGAAAAATATATTTATGAAGCAAGCGAAATATTATTTGAAAAAAGTGAGTATTTCAATTACTAAACATTACAGTTTAACGTTATCTTATTTAATGTGGGAATTTGACGAAGATCAAAAAATAAAGAAACATTAAAATATAAATGATCCAAGAGACTTTTATAGAGAGTATGGATATAAGTACAAATATAGATTTATTTGGTTTTTCTTTTCATATTTTTCTTTTAGCATGAATCTTCAAGCTAGCTCTCCAATTTTCTTCAATTGTTTTCTTTCTTGAGCAAATCACTAAAAATTTGACCACTTTCTCTCCTAATTCCCTTCTATTAATAATCATGACCATTGATTTGGGAGATTAATAACCATGACCAACAGAGTAAAGAGTTGAAGGAAAAAAATTTGAGGGCTTTAACCCTTGAAATTTTGGAAGCAGAGAATTTGAGATTTCTACAATTACTAGCATCAATTGTATTATAAAATATATGTATTATCATAATTAGGCTTGTCAATCAGGCCATATGAGTCAGGTTTTGATAGGTTAGATTCAACTTATTTAATTTGTAACACTTTCAAACTTCGGGTTAATTAAATGTGATGATTATACTCAACTCATAGAATATTCCGATTTTGAACCTTATTCAGGCTTAGTTCAAGTTCAATTATTGCTCCTCAATTTTCTTATATAATTACCAAAACTATTGAGTTGTAAAAACTAATTTAATATTCACAGGACTATAACATTAAAACTAAACATGAACAAGTAATAGTTCTTAAAAAGTACATAAATCAAGAATTTTTCAACAATATTTATATCTAATTCGTTCAAAGTATATGAAAAATAGTAATAAAATATGCAGTCATAAGCCAATACATTTTCAAAAGTTGGAACTTCTTCATACCTTTGTAACTTAAATCCAAACATGCTTGATGATTTATGTTACTAGACCAAAAATAAATCAACCAAAAAATTTATTCAACCAATAAGAAAAGTTAGACTTTTAGTCACGCAATATCAATATCGGCTCTCAAGAAAGTTAGTAGAGAAGTCTTCAAATGTATTTTTGTGTTTTGTAATTTGTATATATTTAATATTTACTAATAATATTTTTGGATATATAATTATATTATATATATAGCTAATTTAAGGACTGGACCTATATTGGATTTGAGCCTAATGAGGTCTAAACTCTGCTCATATTTAATTCGGGTGCAATTTTTAGAGTCAAACTCAAATCGGCTCAGTGAAAGGTCGAGTTCATCGGATTTTTTTTGGGATGAACCAGCCGAGGTCAGGTGACCTGACCTCATTGACAGTCCTATATTCAGATTTTCGGGGACCTGAACAATTTTGGGCTAATTGATATATGTAGCAAGAACATTTTCATATTCTCTTGTGGTTAAATTTAATAATATTATACACAGCTAATGAATTAATAAGGTATTTATAGTGTTGTATTTATCTCTTAGGTAAGACTGCAAACGAATCTCTCGGAAACCAGCATTTTAGCAGCGAAACTGTCTCAATATTGGCTGACTGAGCTCAAGTTGTTTGATCAAAGTATCAAATCAAGTAGTTTGATTAAAAAAAATACTCCTAAACCTTATGATATGTAGACATACTTTTTAACATTAACACTGATCACCTATTTTAAATTCCTTCAAGGAAAATATTATAATTAATGTCTACTTACATATGAGCTCAATTAGATCGGTTCTATGCAAGTGGAGGTCATCTCCAGCTCTTATAATGCAAGGCACTTCCTCAATTTCACTCTCAAATTTTTAGTGTAGCATAAGGAGAAATATTAACAAATCTCGCCTAGCAAGTATTTTTCTTGTGGAATATTCAATTATTCAACAGACAATCATAGTGGTGACAGTGCTGGAATCACGAGAAAAAGCAAAGAATTTTTTAATTCTTACTTTATGGTTTTTGAATGAATTATTTCACTTTCATTTCGTAGCGTAAAAAGCACCAGCGTCGGCATTGTCACTAAGAAAGGGATAACTAGACCCTTTTTTTTTAAAAAAAAATTTAAAAGATTTTCGCTTTCCATAAGGTAAGACTTTCTTTGGAATTTTCAAGAGAAAAAGAGCATATAAGGGGCAAAAAAAAAAGGAAGGAAAAAATTAAAGTCGAACAGAAATTTTTGTTATCACAAAATAGTTTCTTTCATTTTCAAGTGAAAGGGAAAAAGAGAATGATAATTTATAATTAGTCATCTGCGTTAGCTTTATTTCGTTGTTTTTTTTTTCTTTTTTGTTGAAAATTCAAGCATTGTTGTTCAATATGCATGCTCCAAAAATCAATCTTATAATCCAAAACTCAATAGCTAGTTTTTATTTTCAAAAGAAAATAGTAAAATGACTTCAATAGAGATTTTAGTTTGATGGAATCTTTGATTTGAGTTTATATAACCACTAACAAGGGCCTTAAGCCATGAACAAAGAGTAAAGAGGAGTCAGCATCAGTCCGTGATTATATTTCACGGGTTGGTTGTCCTTTCCGCCTAACAGATCTATTGGTTCGACAAAAAATTAAATTATAACTGTGTCCACGGTCATAGAGTACTCGAATGACCGGGTATTTGGGAAAGCGGTTCACGGATCCGAAGGTACTAGACTCCGTACCAAAGTTAAAAAAGAAATCATATTTTCATAATTGAGAATAAGAAAATAAGTAAACACCTAAAAGACTTTATTTAAATATAATTCATTATTTGTTAAGAAATATCACATAACCATCAATACTTGCATATTCATAGTAAAAACAAGTTTGTAAATATCACTTATTCTCAGCAACAAAAGCTAAATATATTATATAATTAGCAAGTTAAGACTAGGGATGGCAATGGGGGCGGGTGCCCGCGGGGGGGGGTCTCGGGGCGGGGGTT
>NC_040037.1:15123731-15256700 GCF_003713205.1 Coffea eugenioides
GGTTGTTGGCAACATTAAAAATCTTCAAGCGATCTAATAGGCCAATTTCTGGAGGAATTTGACCTGTTAATTGGTTGTTGCTGAGCTGTAGGGCATTTAGAAATGAACAATTTGCAAGATTTACAGGAATTTCACCCGAAAAATTGTTGAAAGAAAGGTTAAGACTTGTAGCAAATCGGACAATATGTGATAAATCAGAAGGAATGGTTCCATAGAGACTATTTGTTGAAAGGTCTATAGCCGTTAAAGCTGAGCAATTGGCTAGGCCTCTAGGAAACTCACCTTTTAGTCCCATTCCGCGTAGGTTAATAGTTTGAACCTTATTCTCGTAAGGATGCCAGCATTCAACACCCACGAAGGAACATATAAAGCCTTCCGTGCTGTTGTCATAATTCCAGCTTGATAAACGGTGAAATGGATCATCCAAGGACTCCTTTATAGATCTCAAGCAATCAACATCGCATGGGTTACCACTTCCCAAAGTAAATATTCCTAGCAGAAACACAAGGGCTAGATGCCTTGAATTAATGGCCGTAGCCATGCAATTTGAAACAGAACTTGTGCAAGACACTTGTTAGTGCAAATGAGAGAGTGATCCCTATATTTATGCACAGAGGTTGAAGTATGTAAATCAGGGAAAGAAGTGGGAAAGTCTCCTAAAGCAACTTCCACGAATTTGGGGTTGGCATCCTCCCGGATTTTTCCCCAAAAAAAAAAACAGAGAAAAACCATGAGTTGACTGAGAATTAGTGGTAGTCGTCTCAAGAGTCAGAACCGAAATGCACGCTAATAGCCTAATACAAGCATGTAGTGTTACCGGGCTACTGGAAATCAATTCAACTCTAAACATAAGTCTTTCTTCCACATTCAGGGGGTCCATGTGGAGAATTCGATAGATTGATGAAAACCGGATACTATTCTGGTCAAGCATGGCTAGTGGACTGTCCCTTTTCTTGGTCTTTAATTCAAGCTTTAGCATTTAAGGGGCAATGTTTTAGGTGGGAGAAGATTTCATTCATAATGTGTAACCGATTTCTGGCCGTGTAATTTTAACTTGCTCCATTTTTCATATGTGACCAACTATACTCAGGTTTTTGGGACCTGAAGAATTTTTAAACCAATTGATATATGTCGCAGGAATATTTTCATATTCGCTCGTGGTTAAATTTAATAATATTGTACAAAGCTAATTGATAAGGCTTTTATAATATTGTATTTATCTCTTAGATAGAGCTACAAACAAATCTCATAAGCCAGTTTATCAGTAACTAATTGAATCAATATTGGCTGAGTTCAGGCAGTTTAATTAAAGTATTAATTAGTTTGATTAAGAAGATGCTTCGAAACTTCATGATATGTAGACATACTTTTTAACGGTAGCATTGATAATCTATTTTAAACCCCCTTCAAAAAAATTATAATTAATATCTAGTTACATATGTGCTCGATTAATTATACTTGAACTCAAGTTTTATTGGGTTCAATTTTTTGTCAACCTCTACTTCTATGAAATCAAGTCTTGTCTTGAGATGACAATGGGGGCAATGCTTGTGAAGGGAGGTATGAGGTACGGCCATAAATGGGGCCTCGTCCTCCGTATTTATTAAACATTACTATTAGTAGTAGTGGTGGTAATATTAGTTTTTTTTTTCGTGTTATGTTGGGTTAAATTATTAGTAGTAGAAATAATATTAGTTTTTCTAATAATAGTACTATTAGTAGTAGTAGTGGTGATAATATTAGTCTTTTCTAATAATAAAGAGACTAATATAATTAAATCTCTTCTCTAGTTCTCTTCATTCCCTACCTTTCTTGTCGAATTATTTCCTGTAGTTCTGATGCTTTAATGTGGAGGTTCTGACTCATCCCATTGGTATACTCACAAATGTTTTCACACATTTTCAAAATGAATTCAAGCCAAAAAAAAAAAAAAGAAGGTGCTAAGAAGGAAAAAAAGGATGCCCCCGTAGAGGGAGCAAGGCGAGGTAGGGGGAGCAGGGCCGGGAATGGAGCGGGAGCAGGGGGAGTTATATGACAACAGGATCCTCTGTTACTCTGTTGTCATTCCTACTCGTCGAGTTTCAACTCGTGCTTTACATTAGATGTGCAAAGCTAAACAAATTTCACTGTAGATTTGTCTACATTTTTCACTTTACATAAAATTACATAAGGTTATGTGGATGTTTTAAAACTATGGGTTCATATCATATTATTAAAAAAATATAAGGGAGTTATGAGTAATTTACTCTAAAATCTATTCTACCCAATAACTATAGGATTATCACCTTCCAAGGTGATAGACAAGTAATTGTAATCAAGCTTAGGACAGATGGAACAAGTTACTGGATCTCAACAAGCATTGCTAAAAATTTTGCATGGGATTGAAATTCTTTTTTTTTTTAGTTTCTAAAAATATAGTGCAAAATAGTACTATAAAGTATCCAAATCATTCTGTAAGCTCCAAATACACTCGAGGTGATCCTTATGAAATAAAGCCACTGCTAATTTAATTTGTGAATTAGAAAAAAAAAATTTTACGCAAACTTTTCTAATTATATATTGCATGAGGCATCGTGTTGACCTCAAATCGTAATTAAGTGCCAATGAAGCTTTTATATTTGAATTCAGTTTCTTAAGCAAAATATTGAATAGCATATTTATTTGTGAATATAGTGACAACAAAAGCATATTGCACGCTATTATTACATTGAATTATTGAATTCGGCGTGCAAAATATATAAAACTCTCCACCACTAAAATTTTCAACTTAGATAAACCATTAATGTATAGCACAGTAATTGCACACAGGGAATAATTACAATCTTTTAATACACCCTAAAATGAGAATTTAAATTCTCTATTGTATTTAAACTAATGCAAGGTAGCACCTTGAAATATATGTCACATTTTAGTTATTCTCAAAACTTGAGTTGAGACTTGCTAGATGAAACCTAAACATCCATGTGATCTACAACCACACTTAACAATTTGTCCTTCGCAACCAAAAGAAAAATATACACGCACAAATTTAAGCTCCAGGACCCAACCAGATACCAAACGTATAAGCAACTACTATCAAGTCCGAATGCAAGTGTAGAATTCATCACACCCTACCCAAATGAAGGATTTAGGTATCACACCTTATCCATCCTAGCTTACGGATGCGATTGTAGGGTTCATCATATTTACCATCATCGTAGCCTCTATCGATTTCTTCAATCCTGGTATGCATCTGCTGAGGGCCTTAGCAGTTTCTTTGTTGAAATGACATGCACAAGTTTTGAGCTCGGCCATGAAAGGGCTAGTTTCACCAACAATGTTGGAGATAATAAGGTGAGGAAGATGAGACAGGAATGAGATATACATACATTTGATCCAAGTCCAAAATTTAAAGGAATTTTTGTAGGCCTTGTTGCATCGTCCCAAATGGAATTGGCAGCCAAAGTCTAGCAAATTTTGGCACATTTTGTCATGAACCACGGTGCAATGGCAATAGTATTATTGGCTTCATCTTTGATTAGCTTAAAAATATCATACACGGGCTAGATTAAATGCTAACCTCTTGACTGCTTAAATTAGATGACTATCCATGACCTAGAATTCCGTAGCCAAAATCAACTTTGGTTAAATACATAGCGACCTAAATATATGCAACACCTAAAAATGAGATGAATTTGAGCTCCCCTACCTAAAAATGAATTTAAAACTTATTTTTAAAAATCAATCCCGTTCATAATATATTTCATTACTTGTATTAATTGTACATAAAACTTCATATGAAATTAACTAAGTTTTGCCCTTGGATTAATCATTACAAATTTTGTTATAATTTTAACTCATTTTTCACCATTCATAAGTTTTGTGCAAGTTGAATGCTAAATTATTTGTAAAAGAGGATCATTTTTAATATGTTGATATAGATATAAAAAAATGGATGACATAATCGGATGAATTTATTGAGTTATAAAATTTTAGACATAAAAAATGAAGAGAACAATAGAGAGAAATCCAATGGAGAGAATCCTAACTCCCCACCTAAATGGCTACCAAAGCATTTTATGAATGGCTCCTATTTTTATCTCTTAGATCTTTAACTTTACCATTTTATACTACTCTACGGAAGCTTTGTCACTCCATTGGAATCCCAAATTTACCTTAATCCTAATTGCAATTGACTCAAGTGGAGGCCATCTCCATCTCTTTTGTAGGGATCTTCCTCAATTTCACTCTCTTAATTTAGTGCAGCTAAAGAAGAACCAATCCTCATCTTGTAGGGAGCTAGCAAGTATTCAATTATTCAATGCGCAAACAGAGTAAGGTGCAAAACACGTCCAATTTGTTTGGATAGTCAATTTTTTTCAAAAAAATTTTTTTTTTGCTTGTATCATAAATACAAATTTTAATCTACCTTTTTATATTTTCAATCTTTTTTTTATCTCACATATATCACATCGCAAAAAGTACTACAGTAATTATTTCAAATAATTATTTGAAATAATACTCTGTCCAAACAAAGCTGTGTTAGTTGAATCGTCAATCAACTTAGTTGAATAATTGCACGGTTGGAATACTACCATCTATTAGCATAGCTTGACAAGCAGAGGCTTTTAAAATTATTCAAATCTCATTTTTTTTTTCATTTGATTCTATGTTAATTAGCCCAAAATTCATTGTATTAGTTGTCTAGGTTCACTTGTCATAGCCTACAAATAAATATAGGCATCGACCTACTCTACAATTGTGAAGTTTATACAATTTGGATATTTTATAGTGTGGAATTCAAAAATAGAAGATTAAATATCCATACAATCATATGACCTTTGAAGCTCTTTGGAGAATTAATTATTTTTACTAACGTCCTTTCCAGCAAATAGGTCAAGCAGCAGGAAATCAAGTTGCAGACATCTTTCTTAAAGGAACCTAAGTCCATACTTCATTCTTTGCCAAAATTCTTTAACTTGAAGAAGTAAAAATATGATTCTGAAAATTTAGCAAATTTCAAAGTTGGATATCCTGGATTCAAAATTAAGATTGAGCATACATCTTCAACCAATTCTACGACGGAGTACTACTCTATCCTGATCAAGCCACGCAATGCCTTTTGCGATCCCAATTGCAACTTTTACCTTAAACCTGTTTTGAGCAGAACAGAGAAGATCATAGATGTTTCATTTTGGCATGAATTTGTAGATCAAAAGTATGGGCTGTCTTATTCTTCCAATAATCATGAGTTCAAATATAAATTGCTAATCAATTCTGTCAAAATGATGGAATTTCAACCTCAAATAGAAAAAAAATGAGAAAAGATAAGAGAGTTTCTTGAGAGCAAAAAGCCAATCATTTTGCGGTAGTATCTTCGTACACTGTTCCTATTTTCCAAGTCCCGATTCAGCAAATTCACACGTGTTCGAAAAGAAATAACACAACCATTACTAAATTCAGCAAAACAAAATTACACAAAATACGCCAACAACAAATTATCTGAATGGCCTTTATGCTGCAAGCAGATTGATAAAATTGTGAATGGTGTACAAACCTCATTCATTGTTTCCACCATATCTTGACAAGAAAAGAGCCTACTGTTACCTCAAATCTTCTACAAAAGCACCAAAGAAAGCCAAACCACACAGATGAGCACTACCGTAGCACTCCCTGATGATATCATTAAGAAAAAAATAGAGCAATAATTAGTTGTTTGCTCATCAATTTCATGCCTGCATTACCAAAAAAAACTACCAAAAGCTAAATATAGATTATTTCTGCAAGCCAATTTTTGGCCGTCCATTGCCTGGTCACTTAATTTAAGGACTTCAAGATTGGGTAGTTGTTCAATCAATGACATTTTTCTACGGGGAAGACTCACACGGGAAAGACACAACCTTTTCAAACTCATGGGAAAGGAAAGCTCAACATGTTCCCGTGAACCTGGGAAAACGTAGCCCCTTAAGGTGAGTGACTCTAGGCATTCTAGTCGACTCATGTTGCAGCATACTCTGTTTTGTTTCCCACAATCGACAATTTTAAGTCGGCGAACGTTGGGAATCCTTCTCAATATGTTCTCTCCCTCTTTATCAAGATAAAGACAGAGAGTAGAGAGTTCTAAACAAGCAGGCATAATTTCCAAATAAGAAATTCCGTGGAGTTCTAATTGCTGAAGGCAAGGGAAGTAATCATCACTGTCAGGGTCTGTCTCTATCCACTCAACAATCGCTACACATTTCAAAGTCAAGACCCTGAGTTTAGGTAATCCTCCTTCCATCAGCTCCCATTTTTGGCCCTCCATTGACTGGACTCCTAATTTGAGGACTTCAAGATTGGGTAGTTGTTCAATCAATGACATTTCTCTACAGGGAAGACCCAGAGCTTCAAGAGTCAACTCTTTCAAATTAATGGGAAAAGAAAGCTCAACATGTTCCACTGAGCCTAAGAGGCAGAAGGCCCCTAAGGTGAGTGACTCTAGGCATTCTAGTCGACTCATGTTGCAGCATACTCTGTTTTGATCCCCAAAATGGAAAATTTTAAGTCGGCGAATGTTGGGAATCCTTCTCAACAGTTTCTCTCCTTCTTTATCAAGATAAAGACGCAGAGTAGAGAGTGTGTCTAAATTGGGTAAAGTAGAGAGGTTTTCAACAACGTTGCCGTTGGAAGATAGAAAAATAACAACGCCACTCCATGCATCTACATGCCTCAACTTCTTCATGTTCCAGATGCTATCTGGCAATGAAACCCTCCGGTAAGAATTTAGCCAGAAGGTTTCCAAATGTGAGAGCTTGGCTATAGATGGTCGAATGAATTCCATGCGCTCTGCTCTAAGGGATAAGTACCTCAAACGAAGAAGTGATTCAACTTCAGCTGGAAGCTCCTTCAGCATTAGGTTAATGCCCTCTAAATTCAAAACTTTAAGTTGTT
The DNA here is from genome assembly GCF_003713205.1 of Coffea eugenioides. Lineage (NCBI taxonomy): Eukaryota > Viridiplantae > Streptophyta > Magnoliopsida > Gentianales > Rubiaceae > Coffea > Coffea eugenioides. Next base: position 15,130,641 of record NC_040037.1, read on the forward strand.
TGTAGATGCGAAAAAGGAAGGAGATGTTACGCAACTCAAACTTAATATATCCTGGAGTAGCATCAAAGAGTAGCAGAGTACCTAAATATGGACAAAATAGCTTTGACTTTATAAAATCTTCTCCACTGGAGCAAATGGACAACCGAGGCAGGTTGGGAGGCTCAATAAAGGTAGAAATCTCATCATATCCTCGCAGGACCTGAAGGAATTTCTTTTCTTTCGCCTCGCCCTTACAGAACTCAAATATCAAATCGTGAATGTAACAAGTTTTGACTCCACCAATGGATCTGCTTTTACTTACCATAACTAAGTTTCGACCAATTAGGTCCATCAGATATTCTTCTGCAATGACCTCTGATCTCTTTCCTTCAATTTTTTCCACAAATCCTTCTGCAATCCAGAGACGCATCAAATTCTTGGCACCAATTTTTTCATCTTCTCGAAATGCAACAAAATACAGCAAGCATGCCTTCAAGTGATATGGTAAATGCTCATAACTGAGCTCCAATGACTTCTTGCACTGGTCTGTACTAGACACCATGGTCAAAGTTAAACTTTCAGCAAATTCTTCCCATACCATAATACCATGCTCTTTAGTTGCTAGGACTCCAGCTACAACAACAATTGCAAGTGGCAATCCCATGCACTTTTTGGCAATCTCCATTCCCAATCCATGCAATGCTTGAGGACAATCTCCTTTTCCAAATACCTTCTTCAGCAGTAATTCAAAACTTTCTTTCTCACTGAGTGGGCGAAGATTGTGAGATTTCCCTCCATATTCAACCTGTGAAGCCACATTAGAAGATCGACTCGTGAAGATGATTCTACTTCCTTTCTTGTCATCAGGGAATGAAATTCTCAGCTCATTCCATACCTTAATGTCCCAGACATCATCAAAAACAACAAGATACCGATTCTCCTTTAGCTTTTGGTAGAGCTTTTCAAGCAACACATGTTCATCCAGATTTTTTAACTCATCATCCATCCTGGAATGTTTGCCTTCAGAGCACAAAATTTGAAGTAAGACATTTTTCATGTTAAAGGCTTGAGAAAGAGTACACCAAAGACGAATCTGGAAGTTATAGATAATTGAACTATCATTGTAAACCTTTTTGGCTAAAGTTGTTTTACCAAGCCCAGCCATTCCCACAATGGGAACAATTTTCACCTGTTTTGATCCGCTTACAAGTCGTTCAATTACTTTTTCTACCTTATCATCAAGACCAACCATGACTTCATGGGGTATTGGCATTTTTCCTTTTGATAGCACGCGGCTGGAAGTCTTGCTAACTTCTGGTACTCTGAAGCTATGAAAGGAAGGAATTCTTTCAATAATGCTTGAGCCACTGATCTGATCCTTAAAATGCTTGATATGGATGTTGGTATTAGCCAGCATATCATAACAGTCAAGGGCCTCTGTGGATTCTGAGAGACTAACTTCTTCTTCCACTCTGTTTAGAGAAGGCGAGCAAATTATAATGGCTGCCTCACTGAGAAGAGCACCAATTTTTTCATTATGTTCATCCATCTTCTCCTGCTGCTCCCTTAAAATGCTTCTCAAGAACTTCAGTCCTGCATAGAGCATTCGCATTTCGTCTTTCAAGGAATCCATAAAGCTAGAGCTGCAGCATAACTGCTCCCAAAGACAACTTATCAGAGAATCATTTAAGTTGTTCAATATCTGCTTATCCATCATTCTATTATGCAATGATTTTGAGGATCTTGTAGCTCTAAGAACATCCATATAAATCTCATAGACTTGAAAATCAATAGGTGTGATTTTCTGTTGTTGCTCATATATCATGGAGCAGAACTCAGGTTTGTGCAGTTCCTCATCTTCCCAAAAGGAACACATGTAAGAGAGGCGTGCTGCGTTCAAAGCCACCACTTCAAAGTGAGCCAACAGCAGGGCAGGAATATCTGCAGTTCCTCGTGTTGCGGAAGCCCTACCAAAGTTAAGGTATAACGAGTAAATTATTGTACCTAAAATTGCAAAATGGTAATTCCCAGGAAATATTTGGTGAGGCACACTGGCCTGCTTAAGTACCAATTTCCTAGACAGAATCACCTATATATGCACTTAATTGCACAATAACTCACTACAAATATACCTACAAATATAACTACTAAATAGACAATAAAATAGAACACCAGAATTTAACGAGGTTCGGCTAATTTGCCTACGTCCTCGGACACTACCGACAATTTAATATTTCACTAGAAGAAATATTACAAAGAGAGAGAAGAAAGCAAGTTATTGGCTCTTGCTTGGTGTACTTGAATTGGTTTGTTTGAGAGCTATTTATAGTTCTCAAACAACCTCTCAAATGTTAAACTTAACCGATGTGGAATTTAGAAACTTAGGCCAAAGAATTCAAAGTCCTCAATTTTGGCTTGAAAAAGTCATCAATTGAGGCTTGGCTTTGAATTCAACAAATCTCCACCTTGGCATAATTTCTAATCCCACCAAAAATACAAATTTTTTTTCCCTCAAATTCGGTGGTGTCTTCAAATGCGTTGTCAAGCGCCAATCTTCAAGTCGTGCACAACATTTATCAAATTCAAACAATGTTGGAATTTGATAGTTGTCACAACCTTCGTAAGCATATCAGCAGGATTCTCCTTGGTCTGAATCTTTTGAAGTAGTATCGTACTATCTTCCAAAATCTTCCTCACAAAATGATACCGTACGTCGATATGCTTCGTCCTTGCATGATAAACTTGGTTCTTTGCTAAATGAATAGCACTCTGACTATCACAATGAACTTTGATAGACTTCTGTCCAATTTCCAATTCATCAAGCAATCCATGAAGCCAAATTGCTTCCTTAACAGCTTCCGTAACTGCCATATACTCCGCCTCTGTAGTAGACAAAGCAACTGTTGACTGTAAGGTAGACCTCCAACTGACTGGTGCCTTAGCAAGTGTAAAAACATACCCAGTCGTTGATCGACGTATATCTTGATCTCCTGCGTAGTCGGAATCACAATATCCAACTACGCCTTGACCAATCTTCTCATCCCGCTCAAATACTAATCCAACATCTACGGTGTTCAAAATATATCGTAAAATCCATTTCACAGCTTGCCAATGCTCCTTGCCAGGATCATGCATGTACCTGCTCACAACTCCAACTGCTTGTGAAATGTCGGGCCTTGTACACACCATAGCATACATCAAGCTACCCACCGCATTTGCATACGGTACCTTTGCCATATATTCTCGTTCTGCATCATTCTTTGGAGATAACGATGCACTAAACTTGAAATGAGGAGCAAGTGGAGTACTAACAGGTTTAGTCTTTTCATTCATACCAAACCTCTTTAATACTTTACTAAGATACTCTTTCTGTGTCAAATAAAGCCTCCCCAATCTTCTATCTCTACTTATCTCCATGCCGAGAATTTTCTTGGCTTCGCCGAGATCCTTCATTTCAAACTCCCGACTCAAATGAGATTTCAATTTTTCAATCTCACCTTGATCCTTGGAAGCTATCAACATATCATCAACATAAAGAAGAAGATATATGTAGGATCCATCTCGTAGCTTGCGCAAATATACACAATCATCATATTTGCTTCTTGTGTACCTTTGCCCCATCATAAACTTGTCAAATCGCTTATACCACTGTCTTGGAGACTGCTTCAATCCATACAACGATTTGTCAAGCTTGCATACCATCTTTTCTTTACCAGCAACTTTGAATCCTTCTGGCTGAGTCATGTAGATTTCCTCTTCCAAGTCACCATGTAAAAACGCAGTTTTTACATCTAATTGGACAAGTTCCAGATCCAATTGTGCTACCAAAGCCAATAAAATTCTGATGGAGGAATGTTTCACGACTGGAGAAAACACTTCGTTGTAATCAATTCCCTCCTTCTGAGCGTAGCCTTTAGCCACCAATCTTGCTTTGTAGCGAACACCAGACTTGTCAGGAAATCCTCCCTTCTTTGCATATACCCACTTGCATCCGATTGCCTTCTTTCCCTTTGGAAGACTGGTTAGCCTCCATGTTTGATTCTTATGAAGGGAATGTACTTCTTCATCCATTGCAATCCTCCACTTTTCTTTATCCGAACTTTGAGCTGCTTCATTGAAAGTGGCAGGAATATCAACATTTATGGTTGGGGATGCATAGGCCACTATATCAGCAAAACGAGCAGGTTTTCTGATTGTCCTCTTTGGCCTACTGGTTGCAATTGATTCATGTTGCTGTGAAAGTTCTTCAACTGGAACATTTTCTTCAGTTGATTCTTCTTCTACCATAGGAGTCCTTTCATCTACTCCGATATCCACTGCTGGTCTGATAATGCTTCTTTCAAACTCCATCTGCTTAGGAGTGCTCTCCACCTGTTGGGGAGTACTATCATTCTGCTGTATATCTACTTTTGTTAACATGATAGATTCATCAAAGGTGACATCCCTGCTGAAAACTATCTTTTTCGTTTCGGGACACCAAAGGCGATAACCTTTAATGCCTGTTGTGATCCCCATAAAGAGCGCCTTCTTCGCCCTTGGATCCAACTTTGATTCTTTAACATGATAATATGCAGTAGAACCAAACACATGTAAGGAATCATAATCTGTAGCAGGTTTTCCCGACCATTTCTCTAATGGCGTTTTGCCGCCAATAGCAGTTGATGGTAAGCGATTAACGAGGTGATTTGCATATGCTAAAGCCTCAGCCCAAAATTGTCTGCCCAACTCAGCATTGGACAACATACACCGAACTTTCTCCACCAATGTCCGATTCATACGCTCTGCCACCCCGTTTTGCTGTGGTGTATCTCTGACTGTGAAGTGCCGAACAATGCCTTCATTTTCACAGACCTCCATGAACGGATCACTAGTGTATTCACCTCCGTTGTCTGTTCGAAGGCGTTTGATCTTTCTTTCTGTTTGAGTTTCCACCATCTTTTTCCACTTGATGAAAATTCCCAATACTTCACTTTTCGCCTTCATAGTATACACCCATACTCTTCGAGAAAAGTTATCGACAAAGGTAACAAAATAATTCTTGCCTCCCAAAGAAGTTGTTTTGGAAGGTCCCCACACATCAGAGTGCACATAATCCAAAATACCCTTGGTATCGTGAATTGCAGTGCCAAATTTTACCCTTGTCTGCTTTCCTTTGACACAATGCTCGCAAAAATCTAACTTGCAAACACTGGCTCCTTTTAATAGTCCTTGATTCATCAGAAGATTCAAAGATTTTTCTCCGGCATGCCCTAAGCGCATATGCCATAATCTGGTTACTTTCAATTCTCGATCATCACTGGAAGCCACGGCCGCTACTCCAACAACTGCATTACCTTGATAGTAATACAAGTTATTATTTTTCCGGATTCCTTTCACCAGCACCAATGCACCTGAAATGATTTTCATCACTCCATTATATGCCGACACCTTGTAGCCCATTGATTCTAGTACTCCCACAGAAATGAGGTTCTTTTTCAATTCTGGCACATATCGGACATCAGTTAGAATCTTAATTGATCCATCCTGATTCCTCAGCCGAATTGAACCAACCCCATTTGTTGCTAATGTGGTCTCATCTGCCGTGTAAACGACTCCACCTTCTTTTTCCTTGAAATCAAAGAACCATTCTCTATTGGACGTCATATGATGGCTACAACCTGAGTCCAATAGCCATGTACTAGAATGACCAGTAGGCATGACAGCTAATGAAAAATCTGAGTTTTGATCAATGCACTCAGATACATTTGAATCCGCAACAGCTTTTTCTTTGTCAGGTCTACCCTTCAGTTTTGGACAGTCCTTCTTCCAGTGCCCTTTCTCTCTGCAAAAGGCACACTCATCTTTACTTAGTCTGGCTCTTGACTTGGATCTTCTTCTCGTCCCCTTTCTCTGGTTTTGTGAGCGTCCTCTAGTTACCAGAGCTTCTGCTGCTCCATCTCTGCTATTTTGCTTGTCTTTTCTTCTGAGCTCATAGCTGTACAGGGCAGAGCTAACTTCACTGAGGGACACCTCAGCTTTCCCATGGAGTAGAGTTGTTTCAAGATGCTCAAACTCCTCAGGAAGAGATCCCAACAACATGAGAGCCAAATCTTCGTCTTCAAATGTCACATCTAAATTCATCAGATCAGTGATTAACTGATTGAAATTAGTGATGTGATCACTTAGAGTTGTGCCAGGAACATAAGTGAAGCGAAATAAACGCTTCTTCATGTTGAGCCTGTTCTGACAATTTTTCTTCAAGAACTTCTCCTCCAATCCAGTCCATAATTTATTTGCAGAGGTTTCTTTTGAGAACACATATTTTTGTTCCCTTGAAAGACACGATCGAATTGTACCACACGCTAAACGATTTAGCGTCCTCCATTCCTTCTCTTCAATCTCTTCTGGTTTCTCTTTTTCGATGGCAATGTCTAGACCTTGATTAAAGAGCGCGTCTAGAATCTCACTTTGCCACATGCCGAAATGACCGGTACCATCAAATGTCTCCACATTTAATTTTGTATTCGTCATAACATTTCTCGCCATAATAGATAATGACGAGCTTGTTGATGCTTGCATTGTAGATGAAGATCTACTTTCGGCCATCTCTACAAATTATATTTAGTAGCTCCTAAATGTAGAGTAACAATAGCCCAAGAAATCTTTTCTGATGTGGAAGATCAGACCATGCTGCAACCACAGAGCATACTAAGAAACCTCGAGCTCTGATACCAATTGTTGCGGAAGCCCTACCAAAGTTAAGGTATAACGAGTAAATTATTGTACCTAAAATTGCAAAATGGTAATTCCCAGGAAATATTTGGTGAGGCACACTGGCCTGCTTAAGTACCAATTTCCTAGACAGAATCACCTATATATGCACTTAATTGCACAATAACTCACTACAAATATACCTACAAATATAGCTACTAAATAGACAATAAAATAGAACACCAAAATTTAACGAGGTTCGGCTAATTTGCCTACGTCCTCGGACACTACCGACAATTTAATATTTCACTAGAAGAAATATTACAAAGAGAGAGAAGAAAGCAAGTTATTGGCTCTTGCTTGGTGTACTTGAATTGGTTTGTTTGAGAGCTATTTATAGTTCTCAAACAACCTCTCAAATGTTAAACTTAACCGATGTGGGATTTAGAAACTTAGGCCAAAGAATTCAAAGTCCTCAATTTTGGCTTGAAAAAGTCATCAATTGAGGCTTGGCTTTGAATTCAACACCTCGCAATTTGGCAAATGGAATGAAGCTTTTCAAGAATGTTAGCTTGGCTTCAAGGGCTTGTACTTGAGCACTCAAAGCAGCAGAAATAGATGATTCACTAATTTTCCCATCCATATAGCCATTTGTCAAATCTGTTAGATTTTGTAGGATGAGGTCTATGAATTCCATTAGTTCATCATCCGTCATACAAGAATTTGATTGCAATGACCTGCTGCTTGCCATAGCAAAGTAAATTTGGATGATTTCTTGCTTAAGTAACTCGATCTGTTTCTCAATTTCGGGGAACACTCCACGATTAACAATAGAATAGTGATCTTTATCCGTTTTTGATATAAGGGAAAGGGAGTGAATGTCCTCCTCGTATTTGTGAAAAGTATCTTCAACGCAAGATAAGAAAGATGGAAGAATCACCTTCTTTGCTACATCGTCAGATTGCAAGTACAAATCATTGCTTTGGCTCCACTTTCTTGCATGCATAAGAAATGTTTTGAGAAATTTCATGCGTTTGATTGCATCACGAACACAAGGAGCAATGTAAGTAGCATACCGGCTTCGGACGATGTTCAGGAGCAGCAACTCTAGATCAAGTAAGCCCCGATCGATGCTGCAAGTGGAGACCATCTCCTATGCAGGGATTTTCGTCTCAAATTTTAAGAGAGAAGCAAATCTCACTAATTGCAGAGCCAGCAAGCATTTCTTTCCTGAAAATTACTTCTTTGCTTTTCTTCTTCTGAAGAGTATTGAGATAATCAATTATTCAACCAGGTGGAATTGGCATCAAGGTGGACCCCGGACATTGATAATACTACAATTTTGTCATTTTAGCAAAAGTTAGTGTAAAAATAAATCGTGGGTCATTAGCAATATTATTTGCTCATGTCTAATTACAAAAGGAAGTTGATAAAATTAGTTGACTCTGTTATCAACATTTTAATGGGGAAATTTGATATGGCGGCAATCTCTCATGATTACAGAGAAATGCATTCTTGAAACATTTTCTGTTGTGGTCATTTCGATAACTAATGTTGTTTTTGGTTTGTATTACAAATATGAATATGTATTAGTTTCCCTAGTCATTACAAGCACATTAATTGGAGTTGATCAAAATTTTGTACGCTTTCAAACAGAGTAAGAAACAAAAGATCAGCAAGGCAAAAGAGAAAATGTTGGAATTATCATAAAGACATCTTGTGTTCAGTAGAGCAAAGAAGTTTTCATTGACAAGTTTATTATTTTTGGACTATTTCATACTCATGCTGGGGTTGAGAAGGCGCACTCTGGTTTTTTCCATTAGCAAAGGGTTCCTGCACCTATACTGCAAAAGCTTAAAAATTTAACCAATTGCTCAATTAGACTTGTTTTATCATAATTAGGCCTGCCACTCAAGTCATGTGAGTCGGGCTTTCATAAATTCAATTTTAACTCATTTAATTTGTAACACTTTTGAATTAATAAATGTGATGATCATACTCAACTCATAAAATATTCGGATTTTGAGTCTTATTGGGGCTTAGTTCAAGCTCAGTTATTGCTCCTTAATTTTCTTAATATAATTACTATAACTATTAAGTTATAAAACTAATTTAATATTCACAGGACTATAACATTAAAACTAAACATAAACAAGTAATAAATCTTAAAAAGTACATAAATAAAAAAAATTTCAACAGTATTTATATCTAATACATTCAAAGTATATGAAAAATACTAATAAAGCATGCGGTCATAAGTCAATACATTTTCAAAAGTTGGAACTTCTTCGTACCTTTGTGACTTGAATCAAAACATGCTTGATGATTTATGTTTCTAAACCAAAAGAAATCAACCAAAAATTTTGCTCAACCAATAAGAAAAGTTAGAGTTTCAGTTATGTAATATCAATATTGGCTCTCAAGAAAGTTAGTAGAGAAATTTTCAAATGTATTTTTGTAATGATCCCACATCGGCTAGGGAGGAAGTTCTGGGCTGTTTTAATAACCTGTCGTGGTGTCCCCCACCTGACCGAGGCTTTTTGGTGAGGCATTAGTCCGTTGTGTTATCCAATACCGCCAAGAACAAAACCCACGGCCCCACGGGATGGCTAACTGTGGGACAATATCGGCTAGAGGTGTTTGAATTTTTGTGTTTTGTAATTTGTATATATTTGGATATATAATTATGTTATATGCATATCATTATATATATAGCTAATTTAAGGGCCGAGCCTATGTTGGATTTGAGCCTAATGAGCCCCAAACTTGACTCATATTTAATTCGAGTATAATTTTTAGACTCAAACTCAGATCGGTTCAGTGAAAGGTCAGATTCATCGATCTTTTTTTGGACCTAACAAGTCGACCTCGGGCTAGCATGGCTCCATTGACAGTCCTAATAATAATAAATATAAACACTAAGATAATAAATAATAAAAAATATTATTCGAAATAATCTCCTAACCAGACACAAGTACATGCCCATTTCAGTGTTACTTGGGCCATTGGAAATTAATTGAAAGTCTTCTCCTTAGTCGTTCTTCAACATTTGTCCATTCAGAAAATGAGAGGGAAGGGGACTGGTTCTTCTTCGGGTCAAGCACGGCTAGAGAACCCTCCCTTTCCTTGATTTGTAACACAGGGTTCGTGTGTAAGGCATACCCATATTTTTAAATGTTTGATATCAATTCTTATTATTCACATAGAAAACTTCCACGAGTTGATTGAGAATTATGTCTTGTTTGATAATTCAATTCAACACTTAAATTTGATGGATTCAGATCTTAATATATTTAAACGCATTTGATAACAAAAAATTAACATTTGAATTAATTACATAGTACTGAATTTTCTTGATAAAATTTAATCTAGAAAATAAGTGATAACCTATTCATTTATCATTAACACTTAATGTTACATTTATTCAAATATATCAAATTTAATATTTAATAATTGAATAATTTAATAGATTCAGATTTCAAACATTTATACTTGTATCATAGGCATATTTTTCAATTACCTTTTCATCTCATATATATTATATCAAAAAAGTGATACACAATTTTTATAAAAAAAATATTATCCGAAATAATCTCCTAACAAGACACAAGTACATGCCCATTTCAGTGTTACTTGGGCCATTGGAAATTAATTGAAAGTCTTCTCCTTAGTCGTTCTTCAACATTGAGGGTGTCCATTCGGAAAATGAGAGAGAAGGGGACTGGTTGTTCTTCAGGTCAAGCACGGCTAGAGAACCCCCCCTTTCCTTGATTTGTAACACAGGGTTCGTGGGTAAGGCATACCCCTATATTTAAATGTTTGACATCAATTCTTATTATTCACATAGAAAACTTCCACGAGTTGATTGGGAATTATGTTTTGTCTGATAATTCAATTCAACACTTAAATTTGATGGATTCAGACCTTAATATGTTCAAACGCATTTGATAACAAAAAATTAACATTTGAATTAATTATGTAGCATTGAATTTTCTTGATAAAATTTACTCTAAAAAATAAGTGATAACCTATTCATTTTTCATTAACACTTAATGTGACATGTATTCAAATATATCAAATTTAATATTTAATAATTTAATAATTTAATAGATTCAGATTTCAAATTTCAATCTTATCAAAATCACTCTAGTCCCACTAGTCTCAAAAGCCAGAACCGAAATGCATGCTAATACAAGCATATACTGTTACAGCTGTTTGAAATCAATTCAACTCTTAACATTAGTCTTTCTTCCACATTCGGGGGGTCTATGTGCAGAATTCGATAGATTGATGGAGACCGGATAGTGTTTTGGTCAAGAATGGCTGGTGGACGATCCCTTTTCTTGTTCTTTAATTCAAGCTTTAGCCTTTAACGGGCAATGTTTTAGTTGGGAGAAGATTTCATTCACAATGCTCCCTTTTTTATGTGTGAGTAACTCTGTTCAGATTTTGGGACCTGAACAATTTTGGGCTAATTGATATACGTCACAAGAACATTTTCATATTCTCTTGTGGTTAAATTTAATAATATTATACACAGCTAATGAATTGAAAAGGATTTTACGGAGTTATACTTATCTATTAGGTAGACCAACAAACGAATCTCGCAAACCAACTTTTTAGCAGCGAAACTACCTCAATATTGGCTGGCTGAGCTCAAGCAATTTAACCAAAGTATCAAATCAAGTAGTTTGATTAAGAAAATACTCTTAAACCTCATGATATGTAGGCAAATTTTTTAACATTATTATTGATCGTCTATTTTAAATTTCTTCAAAAAAATATTATAATTAATATCTACTTACATATGAGCTCGATCAAATCCGATCTATACAAGTGGAGGTCATCTCCATCTCTTATAATGCAAGGAACTTCCTCAATTTCACTCTCAAATTTTAGTGTTGCATGAGGAGAAATATTAGCAAGTATTTCTCTTGTGGAATATTCAATTATTAGACAAACAAACGGAGTAAGAAAGAAAAGATTAACAAGTAACAACGTAATGGTGATAGTAGTGTAGGAATTACGAGAAAGTTACATCTCGGTTTGGTAAAAGCAAAGAATTTTTTTTATTCATTACTTTATGGTTTTTGAATGAATTATTTCACTCTCATTTTGTAGTTAAGAAGCACCAGTGCCAGCACTGTCCACTAAGAAAGGGACCCTACTCCTAGACCCTTTTTTTAATTTAAAAAATTTTCGCATTCCATAAGGTAACACTTTCTTGGAATTTTTGAGAGAACTAGGAGGCATAAACCGTGCTACGCACGGTGGGAAAAAGGATGGAGATGCCCAATTTAATAAAATAATTTGTACTAATTCAAAATGGATAATTAATGAAATTTGTTTTTCTTGATGGAATTAGTTACAAATAAACCAAAAAAAATATTAAACCAAAATTAGAGTAAACTTTCATTTAAGTATGTAATCATATAAAAAATAGTAAGTGTCATTCTCATTAAAGAATCAAAATATTATAAGACTCCGTCTAAGTTGTCATCTGCCCTTGCTATTTCAAGGTTAGGTTGCATTATAATTTAATTACGAGTTCAATTAATTTCCTAATAATGTAGCTACTTAAAACTTATAAGCATCATTAGGGGTTATATTTTACTATCTTTCCATGCTCTCAGATCATTCCCAAAATTAGAAAAAAAAAAAAGGAAAAGTGAAGGAGGAGAGTTAATAGAGTGGTAAGCAGGAAAATGCAAAATAGTAAGGGCCAAAGTGAGTAAGAAAATAAATGAATTTGACTTTATATTATTGATAGAAACAAAATACTTCATCCCATTTGACCTTAAACAAAGGTATAACAACCGCATAATCAATGTTTCAATTCATATCAACCTACAATAAGTTTCCTCACTTATTAACTTACAAATTGCATACAACAAATCTTAAACCTGAATAACATCCACCATACTCATGGTTAACTAAGTACTATGGCTGATATCAAAGCCCGTACATAAATAAGATAATATCACATTTGTGAAACACTATGGCTGGGGCCTTGCTTAAAAGAAGTAATAACAACCAGGAATTGCCGAGAATCCAGCCAAGCAAACTTATTGAAATGTTTGACAGCAATCTAAGAGCCGTCATCTTCAAGCTGCCCTTTGTAGACAAACATCGGGAGCTTTATCTCCTTGTTCTGATACAATGTATTCAACTGAGAATCTTGTAGTCGCCACCTTCAGCTCATGTAAACTGCATTCTTTAAATGATGGCAGTTTCATAGTCTCATTTTCTCCACATTGCTCTAAAACCCCAGAAGAAACAAATCAGAAAAGGGAAACAAATATTACATTTTTATACATTTAACAGAGTTTTAAGAATTACCAAAATCAAAGGAACAAGCGATGTTGGATTTGAGGTTAGAAGGCCACCAGCAAAAGCCTAATTTAGAGCAGTGAGCTCCCATTGGAATGAAGACGAATAATACTGAAAAACGAATCTGGCAATTAGGTCAAGAAAACAGACATAAAGAAATATCACAAATGGATAGAACTAAATCATAGGGACATAAAATGTAACAAAAATTTTCACCGAGCAAGTCAATTCAAGAGCCATTGCAGCAAAAAACTTGTAAAAAAAATGTGCAAAGAAGTCACATACGATCAAAACACAAGGACAAAGCACGAGAAGCAAAGGACAAGGGTAAATCCAAAAAAAAAAAAGGCAAAAAATATCATGCTTCTGCAGAAATCCTGCAGAGGCTATTTCAGAACTTCAAGGAACAAGCAAGGAAAGAGCAGAAAATCATTACCTGTTCCATTCCGCCAGATTGTGTGCTCATATGTCTTTCACATTCACAAGTAAGTTGAGCAAGTTCTTTCTGTTGACTAAAAGTAAGGTAAATAAATTACACGGACAATCCGTTCCACAATCAAAATAGGCAAACTACAGCTAAATGGTCATTCATAGCCACATAACCTTTGAAATCCTTATTGAATTGTATGTGCATAAATTACAAGTAAATCATGACGAATTCATGCTTGAAATCATGAATCATCACCACAGAAAGTAAAAAAAATAATGAAGAAAAAACCTGAGAATAAAAACGTATTTGAAGGAAAGCATGGGGAAAATATATTTCAGAGAAAATACTAATTCAGCAACTTCTAAGGTAGAGATGATGCCGGAAAGAGGCATGTCACATCAGGAAAGGCACATTTGACACGGCCACAGATGCAGCTTCTCCAACCCAGTAAGCCGTAACAATCGTAAACCTGATTCCAGTTACTCTAATAAAATCAGGAGCACGTATAACATAGCACAACAATTCCTTTCCATCAAGAGCATCAGCAACCCGGAGGTTTAGGCTAACACCCTGCAACACTGACAAAGTATAGTCCAAATGTGTAACAGAATTGAAAAGTTGATAATGCAACAGTAAGCATCCAAATTCGGTTTTAAAAAAAATTTTATGCTGGCAACAGATAAGGCAATTAGGTGCGGTGGCTTAACTACAAAAGGCAATTAATATATAATTTTTAGAGTCAAAACAAAAAAATAATACATAACCTCACACCGATCCGAAGAAGCAAAGCTCTAACTGAAGCAGTACGTATAAATAGCAACATAGCAACTCTAGGCTAAAAAGCACAGAGCAAAACAGCAACACAGCACAAAACAGCTTCAATATCTCGAGGCAGACGCCATAGGGTTTTTTTAAGAACCACAGAAGCAAAGTAAGCATAAAGAGATGCTTAACGCATAATAAGTTCAAAAAGTTACAACTTACTATGCAATAAAGGAAGGCAATATTTACCTCAGCTCTATATCTCAAGCCCTCCACAGCATTCTTAGTGAGCAATGGAAATGGAGCTATAAAATTGGAGTCCACGTTATCACTTTCACCGATGAAGGATTTAATATCTTCAAACATGTCATTCTCCTCAGGGGACACCTACTCAAGATCAAGTAAGAGGGAGATAAGAAACATATAAGAAAATGATCACAATAATTTTAAATGCATTACCATAATCACTTTAATCATATTAGGGGAGACATTATTCATGTGCTAACATATATTAGGAATTCTGATATAAAAAAGAACAACAAAACATAGGGGCAAAACCTATAGCACAATCTAATATTTGATATAAAAAACAAAATGCTTATTTCAATATGCAATAAACACAAAGAAAAAACTGAAAACCAAAACCATGATTGCGAAGGATGACAGAACTTCTACAACATGGATATATATGAGCCAATGATTTACAGAAGATTCTAGTCAATATTCAAGCAATCCTATTGTTCATCAGTTCTGCTTGCAAAAAAATGAAGATCAACCAAATTCAATCTGGAAGTCAGGGTATAAATTCAGTTACAAAAGTAATTGCAATTTAGTCTTTAGAAAATTACCAGAGAGACAGATGCACCAGTGCTATACGCTCTTCCAGTACGGCCAATTCGATGTACATATCCCGCAGCACTTTGAGGCTTCTCAAAATTTATGACCTGCAAGAAAGAAAAGAATCAATACAAGTCGATTATCAAACTGACAACCTCATCAGCCACAGACACGTAGATGATATGCAAAGCAATTCCTGTATGGAAGAAAGCTCAAGGATAAGATAAACAACATACATGGAAAAGCTCAAAATTTTCACTCAATATAGTAACATACTAATTACTAATCGTGCAACCATCCACTTTGATTGTAATAAGAAGATTAAGTAGATATATGCTGTTTGAGTATCTCCAAATATATAATAACCTATGCATAATGATACCTGCGCTTATCGAAAAAATCACACAGCAAAGTAAAGATATTGTAACAAAGAATAAGATACTGCAAGATGACGGCTAGAATGTGGTGCAAAAAATTTTTAAAAAAAATCAAGTGTCAAGAAAAAATGTATTTTAGAAAAGCAGCCGACCGTGTGAACATTACAACACCAAACTCTGCATCAAAGGCTAAGTCCCAAAACAGCACAAATGCAGCCTAAGCGTTACAGACGCGCAAGAGTCCAGAGCATCAAACAGCAGATGCGAACAAGGGAGATAGAGACACAGAAAAGCCTTTAAAAGATAATAAGAGTCCCATTTTTTTGGACGCCGAAGCCATAGAGTTTTCCAATAACACAGGCGAAACAGCAGATTAATTGACAACGTTCTAGATTAGAATCAAGGCCAATTTTAATTTGATATGAAGTGGGAATACCTGCTCCTAGGATCTTCTACCTTTTTTATTTTGAACTATATTTCTCTTTTAAATAATGATAAAACTTGGGTAATCATTTGCAACCCAAAAAAAAAATGGCGTGATTTATTAGCTCAATGGATCTACCGACTCTACAAGCAATCATATGAAAATCTTCTCTTCCATTAAGTTCGTAAATAACAAAATTACCTCGGTTTCGACCCACAAACTCCTAACCTCTTGTAATTAATCACATTGCTAACCATAGCCATTTTTCTTTCAAACAAAATTCATCAGAATTCTGAAGTCATTTTAACACCGTTTTTTTGAAGTTAAGAATTATCTCAACCCAAAAAAACAAAAAGAAAAAACTTTGGACCATTTTTTTATATTCTTTTTCATTAAGGTCACGTATTAGTAATAGAATTGTAATAATGTGAGCATAATAAAGGAACAAAATCAAAATTATAAGTCAAGAGCAGCTGAAAACAGTAAATTCAGTTCCAAAAATAATAATAGTATACATTCCATATGACCAAATTAAAATTAAAATGACAAACTTTAGCTGCAGAAAAGAACTATATAAACTAAAATCAAGTAAAAGTAATCAATCCCCACAAAATTTTTACCAAAAAAAATAAAGGAAATACAGGCTGGACTATAAAGACAACAGAATTTCATCACTTATCAGGAAGTTTCATCACCCCATCAAGAACGTCGCCTATGGTTGGCACAGAACCTGCTGCACTAACCCAGCATCAATTCATTCCAGTATCATGTTTCTGTGGCTTAGGCCAGCATTGGATTTTATTAGCCGAATCTCCACTGAGAAAATTAAAAATCCAATCTCCAATCGCCACATTTTAAACCATATTTGATCTTAAATTAATCAGGAAAATAGTAGTATTGGTTGAACATGCAAACAACCTCGGCTACTCCATGGAACACTTGCTATTATCCCATCCCTAAACGTTTCTACCTTCAAAATCTCCATTTTTCGAGCAATGCTTATTCCCTCTATTCCCCAGAAACGTTATTCACCAGGCCCCCTCTGACACTTACAGCAACAAACAGTTGCAGCAAAGAACAGGAAAGGAGAAAAAGCCCAAAAAACACCCAGTACCCATGTCAGAAAAAAACCTCATTTTCACAAGGTTTTTACTCTCCCATTGAAACTCAGAGAACCCAGAAAAGAGAATATCTAGAAACAGCATATAGTGATTTAGAGATCCACTCGGGTATTTTTACAAACATGTGGTGGGTAGATTTGAAAGCTGCATTAGGGCAGAGAATTAACATGGAGGGTATTGCTTCTTCTGTTGGGATTGTGGCAAAAGATAAGCATTTGGAGAAGAAGAAGAAGAAAACTTAGCGCTATAAGTAGTAATTGTTGGAGAAGTAAAACGGTTCAAGTGGGTCGGGTTGGTTAAAAGAATCGGACCTTTTCTTGGGTAGCGAGGGTGAGTTTGTCGGAAGCGTCAGAAAGGGAGGCATCGAGGGACTGAAGGTCGGCAATGATGGCGTCCTTCTCGGTGAGCTTGTGACGGAGAACAGACGCCTTTGATTCGAGGAAAAATAGCAACTCTAGACTAAAAACTGCAGAGAGAGGCACAACGAAGCACGATCCAAACGGCGGAGGAGGAGGTGATCCAAACAGGTGGCAAGATCGAACCTTTCCCGAGAGCAAAATAGGAGCCAGTTGAAAAAGGAAATAAAGGGAAAAAAATACAGGGGAAGCTAACAGAGAAGATGGCACCTCAACATAAAGGAAGAACAAGGAAACTTACAACGGAGGAGGAGGAGGAAAACCGAACGCCCCGCAGCTGATCTGGACGACTGAGACCCAGTGAACGCGAGGGACAGAGGTTCGATGGTCCTTGCGCGTCTGGAGAAGGGGAACAAAGAACAAAAACATCAGTTCCAGGCTAAAGATTCACGCAGGAAGCTAATGGGAAAAATTGCACCTCACCGGAAAGGAAAAAGGAAGAAAAGGAAGAAGAAGAAAACTCACAACGGAGGAAGAGGAGGAGAGCCAAATGCCTGGAACACCGCAACCCAGAGAATGCGAGAGACCGAGGCTCGCTGATACCTGCGTGGTTAGAAGATAACTGGTTAGCTCAACAGGCTCTCGTACCAAGGCTCAGAACAGCCGGATAAGCAGCAGAGCAACATTGCCCAAAAGAAAGAGAGAGAGAAGACAGTGGGGAGAAGAGGCATGTGATATTGCCAGATAGAGAAAGAAGTCTATCAACGCAGCAGGAGGCACATGGATACCGGCAGAGGAGAAGAAGCGCGCGATGCGTGAAGAAAACAACGCTCTCAATCACATGCGCGCGGCACGTGAGAGGACGACGAAAACCTCCAGGTCACCACAGCCCTTCGCTCTTTATCTACTTATGTTGATTATGTTGATGAAAAGAGCATATAAGGGGCCAAAAAAAAAAGAGCATATAACCGCCGCCGTTGTCCTTGCTCGCGAGGATTCAAGTTGGTCGAATGAATAGTGAAAAACAAGATACTAGAGAGGATGATTCAATTTTTTCTAATTGTCCCTGACATGCATGCGAGGGAGGAAAACCATAAAGGACGAAAAGTAAAAGTGAAAACAAAAGACTACAAAGCATGATTCAAGTTTTCAATTGCTCCCTAACCTACATGAACTCAAGCTACCCCAAAAGCTAACGAAGGAAAAGTCAACAAAAGCCACTCTAAGGTAGTGCCCCTTCTCTGCGGCGGCCCACACCAGGAAAAGGAAGCCCTCCGTTCGTCCTTGCCTTTGCAGCAATTAGTAAAATGGAATAAGTTTTTCTTTTTCAAAAATGCCCATGGGATAAGCTCTATTATTTGGATTCCTTTCCTATCAAATTGGCACTTGTTATCATATTTTCGTTCTACTCCCTGAAAAAAATGCAAAATACTAAAAATGAGTAGAATCCATCAATTAATCCACATCGGATCAGGTAATAGGGGAAATTAATAATAAAATTGCAACCTATCACTTTCCATAAGGTAAGGCTTTCTTGGAATTTTCGAGAGAAAAAGAGCATATAAGGGGCCAAAAAAAAAAAGAAAGGAAAACATTAAAGTTGAAGAGAAATTTTTATTATCACGAAAATAGTTTCTTTCATTTTCAAGTGAAAGGGAGAAAGAGAATGATAATTTATAATTATTCATCTATGTTAGCTTTATTTCGCAATTTTTTTCTTTTTGTTGAAAATTCAAGCATTGTTGTTCAATATGCATGCTACAAAAATCAATCTTATAATCCAAAAATCAATAGCTAGTTTTTATTTTCAAAAGAAAATAGTAAATTGACTTCAATGGAGATTTTAGTTTGATGGAATCTTTGACTTGAGTTTATATAATTACTAACAAGGGCCTTAAGCCATGAACAAAGAGTAAGGAGGAGTCAGCATCAGTTTGTGATTACATTTCACGGGTCAGGTGTCCTTTCCGCCTAACAGTTTTATAACCCGAACCAGTTCTATTGGTTCGATAAAAAGTTAAATCATAATTGTGCCCACGGTCATAGAGTACTCGAATGACCGCGTATTTGGCAAAGCGGTTCACGGATCCGAAGGTACTAGACTCGGTACCAAAATTAAAAAAGAAATCATATTTTCATAATTGAGAATAAGAAAATAAGTAAACACCTAAAAGACTTTATTTAAATATAATTCATTATTTGTTAAGAAATATCACATAACCATGAATACTTGCATATTCATAGTAAAAACAAGTTTGTAAATATCACTTATTCTCTGAAACAAAAGCTAAATATATTATATAATTAGCAAGTTAAACAAGTTAAGACTCTTATATTGTTGAGATAGTCAAGTATATCATCTCAAATATAAATATTTGATGAAAGATGATTATATATTCCTCTATTAATTTTAGTATTAATTTTAGTTTTAATGGACAAAATTATAAGTATATCCTACCTATGAATTGGGTCAGGTATTTGCGATTTTCAAAGTTTTTGAATTGCGACAGGATGTACGTCCTTGTTAATCCGATTTGCTGCTACCCAAACTACACATATTAAAACCGATTCGAGTACCCTAAATTTACGGTTCAGATCGAATCAATGTTTACGAATTTTTGGATTTCTCTTATCAAAATAAACAGCATGTATTACATAAACTTGCAAATCTTTATTACCGACAAACAAACAAAAATTTATTCCTATCATACCATAGAACCCAACAGACAACGGGAAAAAGAGGAAACCAAAGAACATTAAAGCGGTTAACAGTTGAGAATTTTTTACAATCAAAATTTAGCCAACTAATGAAATCTAATTGAGCCACCCAAAGAAGGGGAATTGACAGGTAAAGATGTAGCCATCCAAAGACAAGGAGCTTTAGGACACCTCATAATTTATATGTTTAGACTCCTTGCCCGCAAAAAACGCAGGAGCTCTCTCGAGACTAGTCTGTTTTGAGAACACAACCGAAGAAAATGCTTGGTTCAACTTTCCAAATCCATGCAAGAGGACTCCTAGTAGAATTAAGAATATTGCTACAACTCAAAACTAATTTAGCAGAATCAATCTTAGTAGCAGGCGGAAATTTCCAACCCAAGATATCAGTGACCGTCATCATATAGCACATAATTGCACGGTTGGAATATTACCATCTATAACTTGACAAACAGAGACTTCTAAAATTACTCAAATCTCATGAGCTAAAAACATAAATTGTTAATCAATTCTGACGGCAAATAGGAAAAAAAAATGGATAACAAAGTTCCTTGACGGCAAATTGACACGTGTTTGAAAAGAAATAGTACACAACCATCACTAAATTCAGCAAAACGAAATTACACAAAGTACACCAACAGCAAAATATCTGAATAACCTTTATGCTGCACGATGTACGGACCTCATTCATTGTTTCCATCCTTTCCAACTTTTACCTCCATCTTCCACAAAAGCACCAAAGAAAGCCAGACCACACAGATGACCAACTACAATCTCAAGAGGAAAAACTACCGTAGCACTCCCTGATGATATCATTAAGAAAAAATAGAGCAATAATTAGTTGTTTGTTCATCAATATCATTAAAAGAAAATCAAAAAAAGCAATAATTAGTTGTTTTTTCATCAATTTCAATGTGCTCATGCATGCATTACAGGCAACGAAGTACAAAAAAGCTACCAAACAGTAAATATAAATTAAACTCGTTTAAAAGAAAAAGCATGATTATTTCTACAAGCCAATTAATGGTAATGACAAAAAAATTACCTGAAATTGCACCAACTGATGCCCTTCAATATATGATAATCTTCAGGTTCTCATTTCCATAATTTTTCTGTGTTTCTTCAATTTCCCGTACTAAAGATTCGACACCATTTCTACATAAATTCACCGTAATTGTTTCAAGAGCAGATATACGCCCTAAACAAGCAGGCACCATTTCCAAATTAGAAATTCCGTGGAGTTTTAATTGCTGAAGGCACGGGAAGTAATCATCACTGTCAGGGTCTGTCTCTGTCCACTCAACAATCACTACATATTCCAAAGTCAAGACCCTGAGTTTAGGGAATCCTCCTTTCATCAGCTCCCATTTTTGGCCCTCCATTGACTGGTCTCTTAATTTGAGGACTTCAAGATTGGGTAGTCGTTCAATCAATGACATTTTTCTACAGGGAAGACCCAGAGCTTGAAGACTCAACTCTTTCAAATTCATGGGAAAAGAAAGCTCAACATGTTCCCGTGAACCTAAGAAGCTGTAGCCCCCTAAGGTGAGTGACTCTAGGCATTCTAGTCGACTCATGTTGCAGCACACTCTATTTTTTTCCCCACAATTGAAAATTTTAAGTTGGCGAATGTTGGGAAACCTTCTCAATATGGTCTCTCCCTCTTGATCAAGATAAAGACGCAGAGTAGAGAGTGTGTCTAAATTGGGTAAAGTGGAGAGGTTTTCAACAACGTTGTCGTTGGAAGAAAGACGAATAACAACGAAGGATCTTATATGTACATGCCTCAAGTTCTTCATGTTCCAAATGCTATCTGGCAATGAAACCATCCAGGGAGAATATAGACAAAAGGTTTCCAAATGCGAGAGCTTGGCTATAGATGGTGGGATGAATTCCATTTTCCAAGCTCTAAGGGCTAAGTACCTCAAACAAAGAAGTGATTCGACTTCAGTTGGAAGCTCCTTCAGCCTTAGGATAATGCCCTCTAAATTCAATACTTTAAGATGTTTGTAGATGCAAAAAAGGAATGAGATGTTACGCAACTCAAACTTATCTTCCGGAGTAGCATCATGGAATAGCAGAGCATCTAAATGTGGACAAAACAGCTTTGACTTTATAAAATCTTGTCCACTGGAGCAAATGGACAACCGAGGTAGGTTGGGAGGCTCATTAAAGGTAGAAAGCTCATCATATCCTCGCAGGACCTGAAGAAATTTCTTTTCTTTCGCCTCAGTCTTACAGAACTCAAATATCAAATCGTGAATGTAACAAGTTTTGACTCCACCAATGGATCTGCTTTTACTTACCATAACTAAGTTTCGACCAATAAGGTCCATCAGATATTCTTCTGCAATGATCTCTGATCTCTTTCCTTCAATTTTTTCCACGAATCCTTCTGCAACCCAGAGACGCATCAAATTCTTGGCACCAATTTTTTCATCTTCTCGAAAGGCAGCAAAATACAGCAGGCAAGATTTCAAGTGATATGGTAAATGCTCATAACTGAGCTCCAACGACTTCTTGCACTGGTCTGTGCCAGACACCATGGTTAAAGTTAAACTTTTAGCAAATTCTTCCCAGACCAAAATATCAAGCTCCATAGTTGCTAGGACTCCAGCTACAACAAGAAGTGCAAGTGGCAATCCCTTGCACTTTTTGGCAATCTCCATTCCCAATCCATGCAATGCTTGAGGACAATCTTCTTTTCCAAAAACTTTCTTCTGCAGTAATTCAAAACTTTCTTTCTCACTGAGTGGGCGAAGATTGTGAGGTTTCCCTCCATATTCAACCTGTGAAGACATATTAGAAGATCGACAAGTGAAGATGATTCTACTTCCTTTCTTGTCATCAGGGAATGAAATTCTCAGCTCATTCCATACCTTAATGTCCCAGACATCATCAAAAACAACAAGATACCGATTCTCCTTTAGCTTTTTGTAGAGCTTTTCAAGCAACGCATGTTCATCCAGATTTTTTAACTGATCATACATCCTGGAATGTTTGCCATCAGAGCACAAAATTTGAAGTAACACATTTTTCATGTTATAGGCTTGAGAAACAGTACACCAAAGACGAATGTGGAAGTTACAGATTACTGAACTATCATTGTAAACTTTGTTGGCTAAAGTCGTCTTACCAAGCCCAGCCATTCCCACAATGGGAACAATTTCCACCTGTTCTGGTCCCCATATAAGTCGTTCAATTACTTTTGCTAGCTCATCATCAAAACCAACCATGACTTCATGGGCTATTGGCATTTTACCTTTTGATAGCATGCGGCTGGAAGTTTTGCTAACTTCTGGTGCTCTTAAGCTATGAAAGGAAGGAATGCTTTCAATAACGCTTGAGCCACTGATCTGATCCTTAAAACGCTTGATATAGATGTTGGTATTAGCCAGCATATCATAACAGTCAAGGGCCTCTGTGGATTCTGAGAAGCAAACTTCTCCTTCTTTCACTCTGTTTAGAGAAGGCAAGCAAATTATAATGCCTGCCTCACAAAGAAGAGCACCAATTTTTTTGTTTTGTTCATCCATCTTCTCCTGCTTCTCCCTTAAAATACTTCTCAAGAACCTCAGTCCTGCATAGAGTATTCGCATTTCATGTTTCATAGAATCCATGAAGCTAGAGCTGTAGCATAACAGCTCCCAGAGACAACTTATCAGAGAATCATTGAAGTTGTTCAATATCTGCTTATCCATCATTCTATCATGCAATGATTTTGAGGATCTTGTAGCTCTAAGAACTTCCATATAAATCTCATAGACTTGAAAATCAATAGGTGTGATTTTCCGTTGTTGCTCATATATCATGGAGCAGAACTCAGGATTGCAGAACTCATCATCCCAACAAGAACACATGTATGAGAGGTGTGCTGCGTTCAAAGCCACCACTTCAAAGTGAGCCAACAGCAAGGCAGGAGTATCTACAGTTCCTCGCAATTTGGCAAAGGGAATGAAGCTTTTCAAGAATGTTAGCTTTGCTTCAAGGGCTTGGACTTGAGCACTAACTTGGGGATCCATTTCAACAGTACACAAATCGATAGTTGTTAAATCCACTAGATTTTGTAGAATGAGGTCTATAAATTCCATTAGTTCATCAACTGGCATGCAAGAATTTGATTCCAATGATCTGCTGCTTTCCAAAGTAAAGTAAACTTGAATGATTTCTTGCTTAAATGATTTGATCTGTTTCAAAAATTTAAAAAACACTTCATCGCCAACATCTTGTATGCCACGTGCATCAGATTCCAACATAAGGCGAAGAGAGTGAATGTCCTCCTCATATTGGTGAACGGTATCTTCAATGCAAGATAAAAAGGATGCAAGACTCACCTTCTTCCCAACAATCTCAGTTTCCTGTTGCAAATCATTGCTGTAGCTCCACTTTCTTGCACACATAACAAATGTTTTGAGAAATGTTATATCCAGGTACGCAGCTTCAATTTTGAGAAATGTTACACCCAGGTTGTCCACAAGCAACTTTAGATCAAGGCAGACACGATCGACGCTGCAAGTGGAGGCCACGTCCATCTGTTGTGTAGGGATTTTTCCTTAGTTTCACTCTCAAATTTTAAGGGAGAAACAGATATCGCCGACTGCAGAGAAAGCAGCCTGAAAATTTTTTTTCTGGTGGGAAGGTGAAGAAGAGAAATGAGACAATAAATTATTCGACAGGCAAACGGATCAAGACCAAGGAAGAACAGATCAATCAACAAAGTTAACGAGAGAGAGCGGTCAAATAATCTGGAAATGATTGAATAAAGTAAAGAAATTTTATTGACTACTACTGCATTTTTTAAAATTGAAACTATCAGAAAGGGAAGAAACAGGGGGCGGAAAGAAAATTCAGTTGAACTTGGAGACTCGTGCAAGTGGCGCATGCGAACCTTTCACAAGTAGTGGACCAGTGGTGGGTCCGGTTTCACATAATAGAATATTATTAAATTTTAAAAATTTCGGTAAAATATGGTAAGTTGGTGGATGGTATAAAAAATCTGACACGGGATGGCACGGTGGGTGCAGAAATTATCTTAAAAAATGTAATTGGCCGTCGCGCCATGTGATCGCCTGCTGCAGCAGCGTTTTTTTTTTTTATTTTCTTTTGAGTAAGCGTCGCACGCCTACATGGCACGACGGGCAGACATCTGTCAAAAAAGTTTGATCAGAATATCTGCAGCCTTTGACCGTCGTGCCAAGTGGTTCTGCTGATAGCTTTTTTTCATGCTTGGTTAGGGAATAGGCCTGTTTGGCAAGCAAGTTTTTTATCAAGTTTGTCTGCTACAAGTTTTTTAACAATTTTAATTATAGTACTTTCAAAAAATTTTTCAAAATTTTTAAACTATACACCTCAAAATATTAAAAAATTTACATGCTTCAAAAATTTTTTCTACAACTTCTACAGTAAACTACAATAAAGTTTTAAACAAATACTCAAAAAACTCATTTACCAAACCGGACAAATTAAATCCCAAAAAATTTGGTGAATTATGGTCCCTTTGACCAAAATATTAAATGTCAGCGGTCCCTTTTGGATCTCTCATAATTTCCATTCACCATCAGAGGCTTCATTCTCCGAATGTCAAAAACAAATTTTGAGAACAGTTAACCTTTCAAAATATTTTCAAAATAGAGAAGTACAAGTTATTTTATTAAACCCTATAATTGGATAAAAGGGTCCCTATAGGGTAATACCTACAAAACAAAGAAGTACTAGTTATTTTACAGCTATTTTAATTAATTAAATTATTTAAATTAATTATCATATACCAAATAATGACATACAAATAATTCTTCATTTCTATAAATATGTTATTAATCTTTTTATACGATTGCATTCTATATAAAATTTAAATATATAAATCACAATTTATGTTGTAATTTTTCATTTTTTGACACAATTACGATTCCTTTAACATTCTATGTGAATTATAGATGACAAAGTAAAATTAATAAATCATAATAATATTAAGCAATACTTCCATCCATTATACTATCACTTAAACTTAAATCATATTATTAAACCATTTTCTAAATTTAACAAATCATAATAACTTAAGCATGTTATATAACTTAATCTTGCTAAAATGGTAAACCCTAATTCTTTAAGAAAACCCTAAATCCTTTGCCAAATGGATCAAATTTTTAAAACCTAGCGTCCTTTAAAATACTAAAATGCTACGCGAGACCAGTGTTTGTTTTTAAAAATTTTGTCAGATTGTCTGCATTGTTTTTAAAAATTTTGATTTTAAATAATTTTTTTTAAAAAAAATTTTCTGAATTATTTGGCTGTCGCTCCTACATGGCATGACGGCCAAAAAGGTGTTTTAAAAAAAATTGCCCGTCATGCCTTCTCGGCACAACGGGCATATATTGATACCACTCAGCCAAGCCACCATATTTGACCAACCTTTTTGGAATTTAACAATATTCTGATCAATTGCCCCTGTTTTTGCAATAATTCCATAGTTTAATATGTTAAATTTTATAATTAAGAAGCCGTGTTTTGATAGCAGACGCGGAGTAAGAGTTGAGTCTTTTAATTCATCCATGTTTAAAATATAACAATTTTTTCAATTATGGTTAAGCTAGTATCTTATTTCGTATGGTTATATTAGGAAGAACAAAAAAATAAAGAAACTTCAAAATATAAATGATCCAAGAGACTTTTATTATTGGGAGTATAGAGATATAAGCACAAATACAGCTTTAGCTGATTTCTTTTCACTTTTTATTTTAGCATGAACCTTCAAGCTAACTCTCTAATTTTCTTCAATTGTTTTCTTTGTCGAGCAAATCCTAAATTTGATCACTTTTTCTTCTAATTCTCTCGTATCAATAATCATGACCATTGATATGGGAGATTAATAACCATGACCAACAAAGTAAAGAGTCTAACAAAAAAAATGAGGGCTTCTTCAACCCTTGAGATAGTGGAAGCAGAGAATTTGGTATTGCTGCAATTACTAGTGTCAATTATACCATAAAATATCTGTATTATCATATTAAATGTAAATACTAAGACAATAAATAAAAACAATAAAACAATAATGTGCAAAATTAATGTTATCGGAATGCATTAATGTTGCCAATATACAATGGTCAAAATAAAATAATTGGATTGAAAGGTGGAAATTTCTACTAGTTAACAGTAGTACTTCTTTTCAAGAGTCAAGACATAAATGCACGCTAATTATTTATACAAAATTATCTGTTTATTTCATAAACGTATTTTTATTTCATATATATCACATCAAAATAGTGATACAATACTTTTTTAAAAAATTATGCCAAATAATCTCATATTCAAACACAAGAATATGCCCATTTGAGTGTTACTTGGGCCATTGGAAATTAATTTAAGTCTCCTCAGTGGTTTTCTTGTAAGACTTGCCTCTTTAAGAGACAATTGATTCTAAAAATGATTGATATTTTGTCAACAATTAATTAGTATCTCCTATTTGATAATGATTGATTGATATCTTCTGTTTATTGATATCTTATTCAATCAGTTAATCAATCAATTAGTCAGAGATATTATTCTCAGTTATGATTTATGGTAATATTTGCTTGATGAAAGGAAACCCTAGGAATTTTTGTATTTGCTAGTAAGGGTCCCTAGTCTAGTCTATAATTAGTCTGTGATATTTCATCAATTGTACATTTTTTGGGTTAGGCATAGGTTAGAAGATCCTTACTCTAAATTCTCATTTTACTTTTTCTTTTGTTACATATTTTATTTTGTTAAAATAGACAAGAAAGAGTCAAGACACAAGGAGAGAGGCGTCAAAGACACAAGGAGATATCGACTTATACTTGACAACAATGGTGGAGGTAAGTGTATTTAAATTTTCGCTACGTATTACATTTATATGTACATCATTAGTTTAACATGTGGTATCATAACCACCCTCTAATCATATTGTTCAACTTAGAACTTCATGGTTTATTGGCAATCTGATAAAAGTTTTAGAGATTCATAGCAAGTTTGAACGAATCGAATTTAATTTGCCATGGGATCTAAGGTCCATTTTCTCAATAATTGAGATTTATTGACTAATCCTATATATATGTATCATTCATATGATATCTTATTTGACTATGCAATTCATCCAGGTTTTCTTCAATAATCTGGGATGGCTGCAAGTAATTTGAATGTTTTTTGAACTTACATATTTGTGATTGTAAACGTCAGATATATTGCTTATCATTATCAATATAATATAACAATTCAAGAAACATATAAAGAACTATTATATTCAGCAATCAAAAGGATTAGTATTAAATTAATATTTGCAAGATGATTGGCTGATTTTATATGAATAGATCTGCATGCTTATTGAATCTCTATTGCTTTATTATGAGATAAATATCTAAAAGCATGATTTCAATATCAGTTTTGCCTCTATGTTCCTGTTATTATTTGAAATTATGTAGTATTTTTATGCACTACACTTATGTTCATTTATGTCATATTATGATGTCAACATTAGTATGGTTGATTACATTTGAATTTCATAGAATTTCCTTTATAAAGTTTTTCTTGCATCTCAATTATTTGATGCATTTTAATCACAAAAAGATTGGTGATTACAAAAGGAAATTAAGAATTTTTTGTTAAAATATGGATTGTTTGACTATTTTGATATCCTTATAAAGTTTAGCACACTATATGTTTGAGAGTAGTCATAGCATCTCAAACATCGATGTACTACAATTTTGATCACATATAGTTCAGTGATTAAAATCAAGGATTTCTTGTCAACAAGTTGGCTACTTATTTTCCATAAATTTTCATTAGATGTTTTCTTGCATCGTATATTTGGAAGTAGTTACAGCATCTCATGTATACGGTGCAAAGATCTTTAATCACATAAGATTAAGAGATTATAAAAGGAAAGGAAAATTCGATGAAATTTAGTCAATACAAAGTTTTTTGACTATTGACAAATGCCATGCTAAGAAATTCACTTCTACATTATACATTTGGGAGTAACCACAGCATCCTAAATATTTGATATGAAAAGTTTTTCATCACATACAGTTTGGTGATTGAAATTATGAATTTTTGGTCAACATATTGACTAGTTGACAATTTTTCTTATAATGTTGTATACTTAGGAGTAGCCACAACATCTTAAGTATATTAGTGTTTGGAGAAATTTTGTATTTCTTTTTCACATATTGTTGAGTGATTAAAAATAAAGGCATCTATATCAAGTTGCAATCAATTCATTAAGATAGTTATCCGACCCCACAAGAAGGTAATTGTTTTGGTAAGATTAATTGACATAAGATGGTAAATTAGACCGTAAATTAAGAAATATTTCTATGCCCACAAGTACGAATTATTTCTTCAATTTATTGTTTTAGATTACTAGTCTTATGATTAAGGAAAGTAAATTCTATGCATTTTGCAACTTTGTCCATAAGAAGGTATGAATTTACTATTTGAATTGACATAAGGTTGATTCAAAATCAAGGTACAAACTTCATAGCATTTGTATGATATAGTTCTTGATTGTTAATTTAGTGTTTCATTCTAATGATTTTGTGATTCTTATTAGCTTGTCTTTAAATTCATTCTCCTTTGTTTTGGGTGCAAGTTTTAAATTAGCATTTTTATGAAAATGAACAAATTATTCTCATAATATGGATACATTTGCTAATATATATAGAGGTTGAATATGAGAATTAGGAGCAATTTAATATTTTGCTCATCTTGTCTCATATTCACATAAAATAGGGTTCAAACCCTAATTTTTATGGTTAAATCTTGCATGAAAGTCATAAATAAATTGTTGCAAGTTTTAACTAGTACCATTAGAAGGCTTTCTTTTATGATACTTAAATATTGAAGTGTATTTTGCTATATCATGAATTAAAGTCACATTAAATTGAGATTGAGTTATTTTTATAGCATTTCATTCTTGATTCTTGCATAAAGAATTTCTTAACCATTCAAGCCTTTATAATTTTAATCATGTGTATTAAAAAGGAATAAAGAGGTTAAGAAATAAGATAAACTTAATTTTCATGAAAGAATAAATGCAAAGAAAGGTAATTTTGTTCTCATTAAGTCAAACAACAATAAAGACCAATATTGTGCGTAAGAGAATGATATATGATACTTTACCTTGACAAAAAGTAGCTCAAAAGAAATCTCAATTTTTGAGTATTATAAATTGTGACATATTTGGTGAATTGGTTAAAGTTTGTCAATTCACGTTGCCAGTATAATAAGTTTTCCGATTGTATGGAAAGTGAACAAAAATTTCTTTATAGAAACTAAAAATGTTCACATAAAGATAAGTGATGTATTATTGCTCATTTCAAGAAAATTTGTTTTTCTAAAACATTGTTTTCTTGTTACCTTAGAATTTCTATTTTCAAATTAATTACCATTGGGTATGATTATGAACCTCATTATCCAGTAGTAGATTTTAAAAAAATAGTGACGTTATTAATTCTAAAATTTTCAGTATCATCGTTTAAATTGAGCAATATACTACACTTGATCGCAATAATTATATTGGCAGCAAGTATGTTTATCACTAGGGAAAACTCCTTAAATTTTGACATAGAAGATTGAGATATATCTCCATGAGAAAAATAAAGAGTTGATAAATTATAAATCTTTAAAGATTTTAGATTTATTAACTATGATATTTTAAGTAGACTGCATAAGTAAATCAATCATTGTGGATGCCATAACGATTGGTGAGAGATATTTATCTTATTGTTAGGTAACTATTCACCAAATATAATGCTCCTTTCTTATTTGATAAAGGATCAATATTTGATACCATTGCAAGTGCTCAAACGAGAAAGGAAATTTGAAATTTGAGGGATAAAAATAAAATGAAGGCACACATAAAAAGGGGCTATCCTGTATGTGCTCATTTTATAAATTCCTTAATTAGGAAACATTGCTAATGAGTTAAAGCAATGCTTGATTGGTTACATCCAATAGTGTACTTTAAGGAAATAATGAGATACTTGTGAATATAGCATATTGCCAATCTTTATATCTTGTAAGTAATGCCTTGAAATTGAAAATAATTTCGTCCAATATTGTTTAAACACCACTTTGATTATGGTATGGATGGAAATCAAGTTTAAAATATTATATTCAGTTTTGTGAGGGTAATCAACCTGCACATAAAGAAACTGTACAAAGGAAACAAGGCTATTTTACTCCAAGAAATTTAAATTCTTTTACACTTCAAGAATTATTAGAATTGGAGATTTAAATTTCTCAAGAACATAAAGTAAGTGGGAGTGTTTTGATTCTAGAATGGAGTTTTGAAAAGGTAAGATTCATATTCAACTTCTTTGAATATGAAAAATTGATAGCTTTTTCAAAATAATTATTTAATTATTCTAGATAAGCAATCAAATGAAAAACCCTTGTCAAATAAACACATGAAGTAAATCCACATTGAACTCACTGATTGACATATCTTTGAGACAATGGGAGGAAAAATGTTCTCTATATGAAATTGAAGTTTTCTAGTTACTATGTTGTATACCTACAAGAGTTTAAGGATAAATTGTGTAATGTTTGCATAAGGTGCAAATGAAGAAATCCCCATATTCAAGAATAATGTCACAAATTATCACAAAATCTCTACCAAATTTTGAGAGATTTTATTTAAGGTAATTATGGCACTAGTAACTCACTATTAGAGTTACATTAGATAAATATGAAAACAAATATCCTTAACGTGACTCTTGATAATTAGGCATACACATGTGTCACCATGGTAGAGAATGCAATTTAAACTTTTGCTCCTCAATAGTATGTTAATTTGTTCTTCATTTGATCTTAGAAAAATTTCTCTAGTAAATTAATATGAGGGAGTAATACTATGAGAGTTTTTCTCAATCATGATATTTGTGAAACCCTTCTGTCATTGGTATTCACAAAATAGAATGTAAAAAATAGTTAATCTATTTTAAAACATTCATGCAAGAATTTTTTGATAATAAAGAACAAGTATTACTTTTAAGTGATATTAGTGAACAGTTGCATAATGCTCACCTCATACATTGGAATGAATATAAATATTTGTCAAGGATGCTATGAAGTTATATCATAGGCATCTATTGTTTGGCTTAAAGTTTGTCGATACTGTATTTTGGCCACTATAGATATTCGATTTGACTATATCCTTTCATTATGTATACATGAAAGAGTGGGAGTCAAGATAAACAAGTCGACATAAGGTATTCAATAGTTATTTAGAAAAACAAAAGAAAGCTATTGAGTATACAGCAAGGATTTTTTGCAAGAATATTACTTTAACACTTTTTAATTTTTAATTACAAATGTTAATATATTTATCATAAATTAAATATTTGAAAATAAAATATCTGTAAAGAGCCGATACTTTAAATAGGATATGCGTATTTGCCTATAAACTACACTATTTAAAGTAAGGAGTATAGTTTATTGATTTAAGTTAAGGAGTGTAGTTTATTGATTTAAGTAAGGAGTGTAGTTTATAGGCAAACACGCATAACTTATTTAAAGTACCGGCTCTTTACAGGTATTTTATTTTTAAATATTTAATTTACAATAAATATATCAATATTTTTAATTAAAAATTAAAAGGTGTTACAATAATATTCTTGTAAAAAGAAAATCGATAGGTTATCTATTTAATATAAATTCAAATTTAAAAAAAAGAAATGGCCTATAAAATGTTAATTTTTTATGGCTTTCATCCATTACATGAATAAAGTATTAGCTCTTTATGAGTATTTTATTCTGAATAATTTAATTTATGTTAAATACATAAATATTTGTAATTGAAATTGAAAAAATGTTATATTAATATTTCTACGGAAGAAAAACTGGTAGGTTTTGTATTTAACAAAAATTAAATATTTGAGAGTAAATGCAAATCTGTATTTGAGAATAAATATTTGTGATAAAGTAAATGTTTGAAAATAAAATTCTTGTAAAGAGCTGGTACTTTAAATAGGCAATACGTATTTGCCTATAAACTACGCTCGTTAAAGTTTATTAATTGTTAATTAATTTGTAATACTTTGCCATTCATTGGACATGTGGCACAAAGGACAAATCAGGTACAAAATTCTAATTTCACTCTCTAAAATAATATTTTAATCATTTGGACTGAATTTGTAAAAGATTAGTAACCTCAGGGGAGGTCAGTGTAATTGTTCAAACCACAGGGGAGGTAAGTGTAAATGTCAGAAACCTCAGGGGAGGTTTCTGAAATTATCCCTATTATTATTGATCAAACAACTAAAGATTGCTGATTGAGTTGTTAATGATCAAATAAATCATATAGAACTCACTAGTTTATTTAGTAATTTGCTATTATTCTCAAACTATTGTGATTGTCTAGACACTTGAGATACTTATATTTACATGATTTTGTGCACATTATTGTTCATGTATAAAGTAAGGATCATTTGATCCATAAAGTTGGACCCTGAATAACTTATATGAAGTTATTCATAAAGTTCTTTTAAAGCACCTGATTAGGAAGCATAATATATTGTAATACATGGAAGGAAGTGTTTGCCATGAGAGCATAACCGCCATGATTTGTGTATTATCATTTTCTAATTAAGCAACTATTACATAACTGTTGAATTTGGTGAGTGACAAATAAGGTTTATGGCCATTTTAATAGCTAGTCACTCATAAGTTATCTGACTATTTCATGTGGGTCAAGTGGGAGAATGTAAAACTTGCCTCTTTAAGAGGCAATTGGGACCCACATGATTGATATCGTGATTAATTGATTGATATTTTGTCAACAATTAATTAGTATTTCCTATTTGATAATGATTGATTGATATCTTCTATTAATTGACATCTTATTCAATCAGTTAATCAATCAAAGCAATCAATTAGTCAGAGATATTATTCTCAATTATGATTTATGGTAATATTTCCTTGATGGAAGGAAATCCTAGGAAATTTTGTATTTGTTAGTAAGGATCCCTAGCCTAACCTATAAATTGTCTGTGGTATTCCGTCAATTGTATATTTTTGGGTTAGGCATAGGTTAGAAGATCCTTACTCTAAATTCTCCTTTTACTTTTTCTTCTTTTACATATTTTATTTTGTTAGAATAGACAAGAAGGAGTCAAGACACAAGAAGAAAGGCATCATAGACACAAGGAGAGATCAACTTATACTTGACAACAATGATTAGAGATAAATATATTTAGATTTCCGCTACGTAGTACATTCATATGTACATCATTAGTTTAACATTTCTTCCACATTCAGGGGTCGATTGAAAAATGACAGAGATGGGAGACTGGTTGTTCTTCGCGTCAAGCACGGCCAGAGAACCGTCCCTTTTTAATAGAGGGTTCATGGGTATACTACTTGCCTATTTTTAAATGTTTGATATCAATTCTTACGTGAAAACTTCCACGAGTCGACTAAGAATTAGTGGTAGTGATAGAACGGTTATTTGGCGTATTTTGCACTACTATCTTGTCCTAATTTTGGCTATTCACGGTACTAAGAATTGGAATTTCACTCATATTCGATATTTGTGTGAATTGTAGGTGGTAGGCATGAAAAATGATCTTGCGGGATGAATTTCCAGAAGACTTACCGTTCCAAGGCGTGGCCACGCCTTGGAAGGCGGACGAAACCGAAAGACGGACCGTGGTCCACGTGAACCCGGAACGTGGGATCAGAACTCTGGAGACAACACTAGGCTTTGCACCAGACGTTTCATTCTTTGACTCTTATTTGTGGGCGGCGGCTATAAAGCAGGATTCAAAAAGAATCAAGACCTTAGCTTTTAATTCTCCTTTTCTACTTTTTGTCAGACGCTTTTTCCTGTTTCTTTCTTTTACTTTTGTTTTGCCTGCGGCTAGCGGCCAGACATTGAATATTTCTGCGGATTGCACCTGGGCTCTGTACAACGGAAATCCTTTTTCACTGTTTGCTTTTGACTCTTCTAAATTCCGTGAGATTCCTCTTGTGTTTTTCCAATTCTTCGGAAATCAATTGAATGTACTCAACTAAATCACGCGGGATTGACACGATGAGGAGCGGCTAATTTCCTCCTCTACCCAAAGGTTGACGCGAAGGCGCGGTCCATAATATCTGTGAGATCTAACCGAATCTTCATTATTTCCTCCAATTAATTGCTATTCGTGCGTTTCCTGAATTAATTATTCATGGGTATTTGATTAATTGAATATCAATGGCCGGGTATTTGATTTAATTTAATAGTCTACTGCCACGTTAATTAAATAGAATCCGTAATTGTTCATTTAGTTAGCGCCCCGTGGTAACCACCATAATTGGCTTTACGATGGGGAAACGCAAGATCTAATTTAAATAAACCCTCTTAGCGTGTTTATTGGTTAGGGTTGGGTTCTTCTAGCTTTAATGCAATTGGGTAATTAAATTCATACGGTCGTACCTAGGGTTGTTATCTGGTTAGAGAAGCAGTCAATGGTCGTACCTTGACTGTCGAAAAAGTAAGGAAGAGCTGGTTGTCAGAGCTTATTGATGGCTATAACCAACCTAGTGATAAATGGGTGAAATATCTTTGCATCGATGAGCATTTAATTGGACCGTGCCTGAGCAGTTGATCCTTTGGGTAGAACTTTTATTAATTGCTATTTTTATTGAATTGTGCTTTGTGAGTTTGTTTTGAATTTTGTTTGTTTTATTTTATTTTATTTTTATTTGCCTTCCATTGAAAATCCCCCAATTTTGTTCTACTAATTTGGAAAGAAATAATTTCCTACCCGCTCCCTGTGGAATCGACCCTACTTGCCATTGTACGCAAAATTAATATTTTTATAGACAAACCCGGTATATCGGATCAAGCAAACTCTTCGGGAACAGGGTGAATCAAGTAACCCATTGCACACCTAGGGTCCCTGCTCCAGTACTTGGATTTGTTCTATAATTATTTAATTGAGGTGGTAGTTAGGACTTTTTAGTAATTATTATTGCACAGGTTCGGCACCTGTCAGGTAGTAGTCTCAAGAGTTAGAACCAAAATGTAGGCTAATACAAGGATTACAAGCATGTACTAGTTACTGGGAAGTCGACTCTAAACATTTTTATATAGTCTTTCGTTCACATTTAGGGGGTCCATGTGGAGAATTCGATAGATTGGTGGAGACCGGATATTGTTCTGGTCAAGCATGGCTAATGGATAGTGCTATTAATCGAGACGAGTCAAGTCGAGTATTTGATTGTCGAGCTCGACTCAAGTTTAACTCGAGCCAGGCTTGAGCTCGCTTGACTAGGCAGACGAGTTTTGAAATGTGTTTGAACTTGTCTCATCAAATGGGACATGTGACTTGATCTCGAGCTCGAACTCGACTCGTTTATCACAAACGAGTCAAGCTTGCACAGCTCGAGCTCATGCAAATTGACCACAATAAAAACCTATAATTTTCAATTTTTATTCTTTTGAATTGTGAAATGACATATATGCCCTTCCTTATCGAGGCCAATCCAGCTACTCAGATAACAAACGAGTCGAGTAAGCTCGACTCGTTAATTAAACGAGCATATCTCGAGCTCGAATTCGACTCATTTACCACAATTAACGAATCGAATTCGAACCTTATTGAGTCGAGCTCAATCGAGCTTTTGAGCTGCTCGTTCCATTTAACATCTCTACTACTGGATGATCCCTTGTCTTATTCTTTAATTCAAGTGTTGGCCTTTAAGGGGCAATGTCTTAGATGGGAGAAGATATCATTCACAATATGTAATTGATCTAGCCTTGTGATTCTTACTTGCTCCATTTTTTTTTATGTGAGCAACTTTACTCAGGTTTTTGGGACTTGAACAATTTTTGATCATTTCTTCTTAGTATGAGGGTTCAAATCTAAAATCTCTTATTTACACTTTTTTCTCCGAACCACCCAACACTTTTTTTCTCTTGGCCAATTGATATATGTTGCACGAATATTTTCATATTTCTTGCGATTAAATTTAAGGAATAATTGCAGAAACCTTCCCTGAGACTCTAACAATTGCTTTGAGATTCCTTGAGATTTTAGAAATTACATTTATTTCCCTTGCCCACTTAAAATGACAATATTAGCCTTAACATTTTAATAAAACTCCCTTGTTGGATATACATATAGAAAGAATGAGATTTATAATTATTTTTTTCTTTTTCTTTTCTCTTCTTATTCCTCTTTTTTTCATATTTTACAAGTAAAACTACAAAACTGTAGACTATAAATACTAATTCTAGTCACTATTATTACCAAATGTTGAATTAGTGACTTTTTTTTGACAACTTTGAATGTGATCTAATTTTTTGTTGATTTTTTTCTTTGTATAAAAAACAACAATGATTTAAAAAGAAACTTTCCAAAACTACTACTCCAACATTTCAGAAATCTACAAACTCCAAAAGAATTATGATAATACTTTCTTCTCCAACTATGAGGGAATATGTATCCCTAGTAAAGCACTATGTACAATAACCTATCATGGTAATAAAACTATTGTAATGATTGTTTATTAAATGATAAATATAGGTATTGAAAACTTGATGCTTTTTCTTTATATTTGTGCCGTATCTTTTACAATTGTCTTGGAAAGAAATATAAACTATATAAACCAAAGGCATTTTAGGATGTTCATTTAAATTTTTGACCAAGTCTAAGGTTTGATTACCAAATGTGTCAAATCAAGGGAGGTAAGTTCAACTTTTAAAACCTCAAGGGAGCTCAATGAAATTGTTTAAAACCTTAGGGAGGCTTATGAAATTATCCGTACTTATAATCAATTTTGAAGTGCTACAATCAACACACTTTCAATTCTTAAAATTTTGTCTATAAATATTGTTAACATTTTTCCAATTTCTCACTCTCCTACTCCATCATTTATTTTCTTTTATCTCTTATCTAATTTTCTAAAGTGTTGGGTATTTTTTTTAATAATTACCTAATTATTTTTAGAAAATAACAATGTATTATTTTTGAGAGCCACAAAAATATATATTATTTTTTAAAAATTTAAAAATTTCAGAAAGTAAAATTTTCAACAAAATTTAATAAATTATTTTATAAAAATAAATGAAATTATTTTTTAGAAAATAAATTTATTTATTTATCGGATATGTATTGAAAATTATTAAAATAAATACGTGATTTGATTGTAGGTCTCTGTTATCATCCTATGTAGAGTGTAATCTACAGTGAGTGATAGTGTAATGAAAAAAGAGATAATAAATTGATGATATGGCATGTAATCCATTATGGATGTCCTTAAAAAAAAGGACACCTTGAAGGACTCTTTCTTGCTTTCATTTTTTTTTTCAAGTTAAGCAGCAAGATTTATCTTACCCTAGTCCTATACTATGGGAAGGAGAGTGCCCAAGTGAGTTGTGTGAAGGGGTTGGTGGTACTACTGTACCCTTTAGATTTATAACAGAATGGGAGCCAAGTTTACCGTGTATGCATCAAGCGAGTTTTGGACCATCAACTCAATGCACGAGACAGACTTTGAGAAGTCCTCCTAGGCCAACTCCAGTAAGCTGGATTGGTTATCCTTTCTCGTTTGTAACTTTGTATGCCAGTTTGCTTATATTTATTTGTTTCCTTATTGTTGAGAAAGGGGTTTGGTCCGGGTTCTTATACCCTGATAATTCAGCCACATGTTGGCAGAACATTATGTTCTGCTAGTTTTATTCAACTAAATTTCGTTCTTAAGTGAGCTCAAGTTTTCTTGGTTTCTTTGAAACTTTGCCGAGAAAATTTGTTTGTTTTCTTCTTTTTGGTTGGTTCATGTCAGATTTGGCCAATATTTTAGAGTAATTTTGTTGATTTGGACTCATTCATACTCATTGTGTAGTTGAGAAGGGTCATATTGGAAAATCTGAAGTTTGAATCCGTTAAGCGACTGAATTGTTAAATACTAAATTTGATACATTTGAATATTTATCACATTGAATAATAAGTGAATAACTTATCACTTATTTTTTGAAACAAGTTTTGCCTAAAAAACTCAATGTCACTTAATTAATTTAAATTTTTATTTTTTGTTATCAAACACATCTGAATACGTTAAGATCTAAATCCATTAACTTTAGGTGTTGAATTGAGCTATTAAATAGGGCCTATAAGACTTTCAGCTCATAAAAATCAAAAGCAATATTTGCACGTTGGCTTAGTTACCGAGGTTTTCCGGTATCTAGTTATCGAGACAAGCAGAAAGAACATAAGGGAAAAAATAATAATAATAAGTAACAATAGAAAGAAATAGAAGAAAATGCATCAGTCATAGGTCTTCCGTTTGTGTTTTCTTTGAAATTTAGAAGGAAAACAAATTAATTTAGAGTAAAAAAAAAAAACACTAAAATCTCTTCTCTGGTTCTCCGTTGGGAATACTCTTAGGGTCCGTTTGTTTCGGGTGAAAATGTTTTCCAAGAAAATATTTTCCTAATTTCCCGTGTTTGATTGCACAAAAGTTACTGAAAACATTTTCCTATGTAAAATATTTTCACTCATCTTATGGAAAACAACTTCCCTTCCAAACTTACTGAAGTTGTTTTCCGAAATGCATGCATCCTGCCTGTAGTATGTTCCAAACTTACTGAAATCATCTTGTAGTATGTTCTTTTTTTTTTTACTGTAAACAAGAGGACTCGAACCCAAGACCTCTTCCTTACACTCCCTCCCCCGTACCACCCAACCCAACCCAACCCAACCCTCCCCCTAATATATTCAAAATAAAAAAAAAATCTCATCCTGCTCATCCTATGCTAGTAATTAATTATGTATAATAGGGACATTCTTTTCTAGAGAAACTTTCGGCAGTGAGAGTGCAAGATATATGTCACAATAAGCATTGCATGTGATTGATATTTGACACTAAATGGCCAGCAATTTGTTTATTGCTTAAGGAGATATTTTTTATTCATATATACATTTCTCCAAGATTTTTTAAAGTTAAACAATGAGATAAATTTTCTTATTTTGCATGAGAAGAAGTATGTAGTTATAATGTGTAGAAAGTAAAGATAGAGATAAAAGTGAAAATATTTCAAAAGTTAAACAAACACCAGAAAAATGAAGTAAGAAAATATTTTCAATAAGCTAACCAAACACCTGAAAATGATGAAAGGGAAATGATTTTCATGGAAAATTACTTCCACGGAAAATATTTTCCCAAGGAAAACATTTTACTTCCAACCAAACAGACCCTTAGCATTCATGTTTTGTTGGTTAGTTTTGGAATTTTTTTATTTAGCAAGAACATGTTTAAATTAGCTCTTCATTTTTCTTCAGTTATTTTCTTTCTTATTCACATTCAAGTCCCAAACCACCAAAATTTGACCAACGAGGTTAATAATCATGACTATTATTCTCCAACGAAAATGACCATGAGTGTTAAAGTAAACGCCCGCGAAAAAGAAAATAGAATCAGGGCTTCAACCGTCGAATTAGATGGATAATTGTCTTCTGCAATGTAAGCACCATACACAAATATAGATACAAAGATAATAACATGATAAAACAGAGAAGTCTCCTAATTAATAATAGTACTTTTTCAAGTGTCATGACTGACAAAGTCTATTGAAAATTAATTCAAGTCTAATAATTAATCTTTCTTCCACGTTCAAGGAGGGTCCATTTGTTCGGGTCAAGCACGGCCACAGAATGGTCTCTTTTCAAGCTCTTTAATACCGGCTTCACAAGTAATACGTACATTTTAAAGTTTGATTTCTATTTGGGCATTATTTACATAAAAGAATATGGTCATACTATTATACATGTGTTGATGCATCTTTCTCCAGATGGAGGAACAATATAATTCAATCTTAAACTCATGAATTATTTCTAACCAAACACAGGAAGTAACGGAAAATATTTGATCGGTGTAAGAAAACAGGCCTAAGTTTTGTATATAGCCAATACTTTTATACATTGGGAGGCAATTCTTAGGTTAAATTTTGTTTTGGTCCCTTGAACTTTAGATGTACTTTCGTATTATACCTTAAACTTCATTTTTTGACACTTCACCCTTTAAAGTATAAAACTCATCCCACTTTATTCCTTAAAACTTTATTTCTGGATAATCCCCCCCTCTCTAAAATGCGGACTCCTTCCCATTTTAGTTCTTGAATTTTGAGCATCACTTACCTACCGTTTCATTAGTTTTGACAATTCTATGGAAAGAAGTTGATATTTGAGGGGATAAACTGTCTAAAAATGAAGTTTACGAATTAAAGTGGATAAATTTCATACTTAAAGGAAGTAAAGTATCCAAAATTTAAATTTAAGGACCAAATAGGAATGTGTTTATAGTGTAAGGGTCCAAAATAAGATTTATAGCCTCATTCTTATGGATTCATGACAACATTAATTGCATATTTCACAAGCATTTCCACGGTATGAAAGGAAGATTAAAATTAACGTAACTATCCCAATCCCCACATAGCATGCTTTCGTATAGAAAGATAGCAATTATTGTACTTCCAATTTAATTTCAACATATCTTGATGCCACGAGAAGTACGGATGCCCATTAATCTAGTTTGAACAAGTCCTTCAAATCACATTACACACGGATTTCAAAGTCTATAAAGTGTTCATAAAGCTTAAAGAAATGAAGAAAAATAAGGCTTGCAAGGTAGAAATATGCGCAACCTTTTTACGTCCCTTGACTGTCTCATCTCGGCTTGTAATGGCGATTTCATGGACTAGTGCCCATCACACTCTCTGTCATCAGTCTGGTTAACTCTCTGTGATAGGCTAAAAAGGATGAAAGCCAGTCAAGAAAGCGACCTAAAGATGTAAATTTTTTCTTCCTTTTAATTTCCAATTCGCGTATTGACTCTGTTGACCTTATTGCTTACATTACACTTTTTACTTGAAAGCAAATTGAAATATTTTGTGTTCGAGTACTTCAGCAACCATAGATATTATTTTATTTGCAAAAAAAATCATTTGATTGCATTATAGTAAACACATTTTTCAATCAATTTTTTTATTCTTTTAATTATCTTTTAATCTTATATATATTGTACGACAAAAAATGCTACAATATTTTTTCAAAATATTATTTCAAATAATCTCCTGTCTAAACACACTCCATGTTGTTTGCTTTTATCTTAGGATTAGAGTGATACACGGTGTCTGGGTATTAGTTTCCCTAGCAATCACAAGTACATTGGAGTTTATCTGGTGGATCTTACAATACTATGAATTTTGATGTTCAAAACAAAAAATCATCCACGCATAGAGAGCCAAATTAATCATTTGCGAGTCCTGATCTCCCAGTGATTTTGCTCAATGTTTTGTACACTTCTAGCATGGATGGCCTTCTTGCCGGATTAGATTGAATGCAGTCAACTGCAACTCTAACAAACTCAAGGATCTCGTTTTCAGATGCTTGCCTAATCTCATCCGAATCGCATGGTTTGGAGTTCTGAAATGTCCATTCGACCATATCAAGACCTTCAAAACTCTTCAGATAACCATTCATTTGGCTAAATTCCTTTTCAGCAATTAACTCAAGAAGCACAACTCCAAACTCATAGACATCCTTCTTAAACGAACCCGACGCCCATACTTCATTATCTACCACAGTTCTCCAACTCGAAGAAGTAAAGTTCGATTTCAAAAGTTTTGCACTTCCAAAGTTGGATATCTTGGGTTCACAACTATGATCAAGCAATATGCATCTTGAACAAATGCTGCTATGTACTACTCCAACCTGATGAAGCCATGAAAGTCCTCTCGCAATCCCAACTGCTATTTTCACCCTCATAGGCCATTCTATGCACTTGACCTTGCCGTTTTGAGCAGAAAAGAGGAGATCATGGAGGTTTCCATTCGACATGCATTTATAGACCAAAAGTCTGCTGTTAATTTCATAGCAGAAGCCTATGAGTGGTACGAAATTGCAATGTCTCATCTTCCAACAGTCATGAGCTCAGACATAAATTCTTGATCGAAATCATATGAGTTATGGAGTTTCTTGATGGCAAGAAACCAACCATTTTGGAGTATTGCCTTGTACATTGTCCCCAGTTTCCCCTTTCCAATTGTATTCATACAGTGGAAATCATCAGTTGCCTTGCTGAGTTCTTCGAAACTCATTCTTGTTACATGTTTTTCCAGTGCCATAATCTATCATTAGAGCACACAGTATTACTGCAAAATATATACTCCTTAAGGAGCTTCACTTATGCCAAAAAAATTTTGGTTGTAAATATGATCTGAAAAATGGAGAGCACTCATGAAATGGTAAAAGAAAGAAAACAGTTAGCTGCTTAATCATAACCAAAAAAAAGAAAACAAAACTAGTCATAGGATGTTCAATTTAATCCATATATACACCCGTGTAACTTAAAGTTCATTCTGTCTAT
This sequence comes from Coffea eugenioides, assembly GCF_003713205.1. Lineage (NCBI taxonomy): Eukaryota > Viridiplantae > Streptophyta > Magnoliopsida > Gentianales > Rubiaceae > Coffea > Coffea eugenioides. Next base: position 15,174,032 of record NC_040037.1, read on the forward strand.
AGTAAAACAAAACTGTGTGCTAGCAAGTTTATACTAGAACTTGAATGAATGGAATGATCAAACCTTTTACGTTTTACCCACAAAAAAAAAGGGAAACTTCTTTCTTGATCAAAGAATATTTTATTTCTTGGAACAAGGAGTGCGATAGAATTGGAAATAGTACGGATCTTTATACAAGCTTATGTACTCAATTTGGTTATAGGGAATGAAGTTACCTTAGAGTCTTGGATTCTCCCATTCGAAGTTAAAAGTCGTGGTCCTTGAGAAGCTGCAGTCTCTTGTTTTTTCTCATTCTTGCTCTTTAGTTTTCTTGCACTCAGGATAGGCACAATAAACAAGTTAAGAACTAGAGCCAAGATGGTAGAAAGCACCCATCCAACCACAAAACCACTTGTGAAGAGGATTTTGTCATGTTTCTTTGTTTCTGAATTAGACTTACAAGGCTCTAAAGGACCACCACAAAGTCCCAAATTATTTGCATAGCTTTCAGAAGGTGTAGTTGTGTTAATAAAATTAGGGACTGGGCCAGATAAAAGGTTGGTGGAAACATTAAAAATCTTCAAGCGATCTAATAGGCCAATTTCTGGAGGAATTTGACCTGTTAATTGGTTGTTGCTGAGTTGTAGGGAATTTAGAAATGAACAATTTGCAAGATCTGCAGGAATTTCACCCGAAAATTTGTTGAAAGAAAGGTCAAGACTTGTAGCAAATTTGACAATACTTGATATATCAGAAGGAATGGTTCCATAGAGACTATTTGTTGAAAGGTCTATAGCCGTTAAAGCTGAGCAATTGGATAGGCCTCTAGGAAACTCACCTTTTAGTCCCATCCGCGTAGGTTAATAGTTTGAACCTTATTCTCGTAAGGATGCCAGCATTCAACACCCACGAAGGAACATATAAAGCCTTCCGTTCTGTTGTCATAATTCCAGCTTGATAAACGGTGAAATGGATCATCCAAGGACTCCTTTATAGATCTCAAGCAATCAACATCGCGTGGGTTACCACTTCCCAAAGTAAATATTCCTAGCAGAAACACGAGGGCTAGATGCCTTGAATTAATGGCCGTAGCCATGCAATTTGAAACAGAACTTGTGCAAGACACTTGTTAGTGCAAATGAGAGAGTGATCCCTATATTTATGCACAGAGGTTGAAGTATGTAAATCAGGGAAAGAAGTGGGAAAGTCTCCTAAAGCAACTTCCACGAATTTGGGGTTGGCATCCTCCCGGATTTTTCCCCAAAAAAAAAACAGAGAAAAACCATGAGTTGACTGAGAATTAGTGGTAGTCGTCTCAAGAGTCAGAACCGAAATGCACGCTAATAGCCTAATACAAGCATGTAGTGTTACCGGGCTACTGGAAATCAATTCAACTCTAAACATAAGTCTTTCTTCCACATTCAGGGGGTCCATGTGGAGAATTCGATAGATTGATGAAAACCGGATACTATTCTGGTCAAGCATGGCTAGTGGACTGTCCCTTTTCTTGGTCTTTAATTCAAGCTTTAGCATTTAAGGGGCAATGTTTTAGGTGGGAGAAGATTTCATTCATAATGTGTAACCGATTTCTGGCCGTGTAATTTTAACTTGCTCCATTTTTCATATGTGACCAACTATACTCAGGTTTTTGGGACCTGAAGAATTTTTAAACCAATTGATATATGTCGCAGGAATATTTTCATATTCGCTCGTGGTTAAATTTAATAATATTGTACAAAGCTAATTGATAAGGCTTTTATAATATTGTATTTATCTCTTAGATAGAGCTACAAACAAATCTCATAAGCCAGTTTATCAGTAACTAATTGAATCAATATTGGCTGAGTTCAGGCAGTTTAATTAAAGTATTAATTAGTTTGATTAAGAAGATGCTTCGAAACTTCATGATATGTAGACATACTTTTTAACGGTAGCATTGATAATCTATTTTAAACCCCCTTCAAAAAAATTATAATTAATATCTAGTTACATATGTGCTCGATTAATTATACTTGAACTCAAGTTTTATTGGGTTCAATTTTTTGTCAACCTCTACTTCTATGAAATCAAGTCTTGTCTTGAGATGACAATGGGGGCAATGCTTGTGAAGGGAGGTATGAGGTACGGCCATAAATGGGGCCTCGTCCTCCGTATTTATTAAACATTACTATTAGTAGTAGTGGTGGTAATATTAGTTTTTTTTTTCGTGTTATGTTGGGTTAAATTATTAGTAGTAGAAATAATATTAGTTTTTCTAATAATAGTACTATTAGTAGTAGTAGTGGTGATAATATTAGTCTTTTCTAATAATAAAGAGACTAATATAATTAAATCTCTTCTCTAGTTCTCTTCATTCCCTACCTTTCTTGTCGAATTATTTCCTGTAGTTCTGATGCTTTAATGTGGAGGTTCTGACTCATCCCATTGGTATACTCACAAATGTTTTCACACATTTTCAAAATGAATTCAAGCCAAAAAAAAAAAAAAGAAGGTGCTAAGAAGGAAAAAAAGGATGCCCCCGTAGAGGGAGCAAGGCGAGGTAGGGGGAGCAGGGCCGGGAATGGAGCGGGAGCAGGGGGAGTTATATGACAACAGGATCCTCTGTTACTCTGTTGTCATTCCTACTCGTCGAGTTTCAACTCGTGCTTTACATTAGATGTGCAAAGCTAAACAAATTTCACTGTAGATTTGTCTACATTTTTCACTTTACATAAAATTACATAAGGTTATGTGGATGTTTTAAAACTATGGGTTCATATCATATTATTAAAAAAATATAAGGGAGTTATGAGTAATTTACTCTAAAATCTATTCTACCCAATAACTATAGGATTATCACCTTCCAAGGTGATAGACAAGTAATTGTAATCAAGCTTAGGACAGATGGAACAAGTTACTGGATCTCAACAAGCATTGCTAAAAATTTTGCATGGGATTGAAATTCTTTTTTTTTTTAGTTTCTAAAAATATAGTGCAAAATAGTACTATAAAGTATCCAAATCATTCTGTAAGCTCCAAATACACTCGAGGTGATCCTTATGAAATAAAGCCACTGCTAATTTAATTTGTGAATTAGAAAAAAAAAATTTTACGCAAACTTTTCTAATTATATATTGCATGAGGCATCGTGTTGACCTCAAATCGTAATTAAGTGCCAATGAAGCTTTTATATTTGAATTCAGTTTCTTAAGCAAAATATTGAATAGCATATTTATTTGTGAATATAGTGACAACAAAAGCATATTGCACGCTATTATTACATTGAATTATTGAATTCGGCGTGCAAAATATATAAAACTCTCCACCACTAAAATTTTCAACTTAGATAAACCATTAATGTATAGCACAGTAATTGCACACAGGGAATAATTACAATCTTTTAATACACCCTAAAATGAGAATTTAAATTCTCTATTGTATTTAAACTAATGCAAGGTAGCACCTTGAAATATATGTCACATTTTAGTTATTCTCAAAACTTGAGTTGAGACTTGCTAGATGAAACCTAAACATCCATGTGATCTACAACCACACTTAACAATTTGTCCTTCGCAACCAAAAGAAAAATATACACGCACAAATTTAAGCTCCAGGACCCAACCAGATACCAAACGTATAAGCAACTACTATCAAGTCCGAATGCAAGTGTAGAATTCATCACACCCTACCCAAATGAAGGATTTAGGTATCACACCTTATCCATCCTAGCTTACGGATGCGATTGTAGGGTTCATCATATTTACCATCATCGTAGCCTCTATCGATTTCTTCAATCCTGGTATGCATCTGCTGAGGGCCTTAGCAGTTTCTTTGTTGAAATGACATGCACAAGTTTTGAGCTCGGCCATGAAAGGGCTAGTTTCACCAACAATGTTGGAGATAATAAGGTGAGGAAGATGAGACAGGAATGAGATATACATACATTTGATCCAAGTCCAAAATTTAAAGGAATTTTTGTAGGCCTTGTTGCATCGTCCCAAATGGAATTGGCAGCCAAAGTCTAGCAAATTTTGGCACATTTTGTCATGAACCACGGTGCAATGGCAATAGTATTATTGGCTTCATCTTTGATTAGCTTAAAAATATCATACACGGGCTAGATTAAATGCTAACCTCTTGACTGCTTAAATTAGATGACTATCCATGACCTAGAATTCCGTAGCCAAAATCAACTTTGGTTAAATACATAGCGACCTAAATATATGCAACACCTAAAAATGAGATGAATTTGAGCTCCCCTACCTAAAAATGAATTTAAAACTTATTTTTAAAAATCAATCCCGTTCATAATATATTTCATTACTTGTATTAATTGTACATAAAACTTCATATGAAATTAACTAAGTTTTGCCCTTGGATTAATCATTACAAATTTTGTTATAATTTTAACTCATTTTTCACCATTCATAAGTTTTGTGCAAGTTGAATGCTAAATTATTTGTAAAAGAGGATCATTTTTAATATGTTGATATAGATATAAAAAAATGGATGACATAATCGGATGAATTTATTGAGTTATAAAATTTTAGACATAAAAAATGAAGAGAACAATAGACAGAAATCCAATGGAGAGAATCCTAACTCCCCACCTAAATGGCTACCAAAGCATTTTATGAATGGCTCCTATTTTTATCTCTTAGATCTTTAACTTTACCATTTTATACTACTCTACGGAAGCTTTGTCACTCCATTGGAATCCCAAATTTACCTTAATCCTAATTGCAATTGACTCAAGTGGAGGCCATCTCCATCTCTTTTGTAGGGATCTTCCTCAATTTCACTCTCTTAATTTAGTGCAGCTAAAGAAGAACCAATCCTCATCTTGTAGGGAGCTAGCAAGTATTCAATTATTCAATGCGCAAACAGAGTAAGGTGCAAAACACGTCCAATTTGTTTGGATAGTCAATTTTTTTCAAAAAAAAATTTTTTTTGCTTGTATCATAAATACAAATTTTAATCTACCTTTTTATATTTTCAATCTTCTTTTTATCTCACATATATCACATCGCAAAAAGTACTACAGTAATTATTTCAAATAATTATTTGAAATAATACTCTGCCCAAACAAAGCTGTGCTAGAAATTTTTGGTTTCGGCATTAGCAATTCAAAATTCAATGGCTACCCGATTTATTTTTTTTTTACGAAAGTTAGATTAATAAACCTAATTCCAGAAAAAATCTCAAAAGCTGACAACTTTTGAGGTCCTCCCAGAGACTTATAAACCCAACCCCAAACCCCCCCGGCTACCCGATTTAGAAAGTAGAGAAATACGCGTACTAATTTAGAGAGTTACAGATGTGGGACAAGTTGCGGAAATTTGGGCCTCACCGCCGCACAAGTCAGTAAACTTCAAACGTCGATAACTGCATAAAGTTCGGTAGGAACATGCGGGCCTGTGATTTAGCCTTAGGTTCGTATCCTAAGGACAATTTTGGGGGCATTCAGGACAATTTTGAACACCTTTTCGAACTCCTCTTTTTTTTGTTATACATGTTTCCTTATTTCAGGCTTGATGTTGGCAAAAGATCATTCGAGTTTTATTCAATTAAAATTTGTTCTCGGGTTTAGAAAGAGAAAAATAATTCAGAATAACACAGCACTAATTTTATGGGTAAATTACACTTTACGTCCTTGTAATTTAAAATTTTTCTACATAACTCTCTTATGATTTTAAAACTTATATATATATATATATATATATATATATATAGACACACACACAAACATAACCCTCTCATAATTTAAACTAAAATGTCAAAAATATAAAAAACATGGTCCTCTGTTGTAACAAGACCAACTGAAATGTAATCTTCTAAGGCCGTAGTTAAGTATGTAATCAGGCCAATTACAGATGGGACAAGTTATCTTGAACAAGCATTGTTAAAAAAAAAAAGGGGATTAAAAATGTTAGCCTTAGATTCTAAAGCTATACTGTAAATTAGTACTTTAAACTATCCAAATCATACTATATGATGGGTGTCAAATCACCAAAATTAAACTGAAAGACTATGAATTTTTTTTAAAAAAAAAGAGATTGTTTTGGATTCTAAACTTCTAACTTATTGACTTTGATATGTAAATTATTCAAAACTCTCCACCACTAAAAGTATCAACTTAGTTAAACCGCCATCATATACCACGGTAATTGCACGCATGGAATATTACAATCTATTAGTATAGCTTGAAAGACTAAGGATTTAAAATTGAAATCTCTTCTTTTTTTTTTTGATTTATTGTATTAGTTGTCAAACAGAACATCTTTCTCTTCGCGAAGGAGACTAATTGTTCTCTTGGTCTCTCTCCTTCCAATGGCTTTATTTCTTTTTTTTTTTAATAATAAGTCTATTTTAGGATTTTCTAGTGAGAGTTTTAGCCTCTCGTATAATTATCTAGTGAGAATTTTCCTCTCTATTTAGAATTCTTAGTGAGACTTTTTTATTTTAGTTTTGTTTTTCCTTTTTCTTTAAATAGTGGAATTAGATGGATCTAGGTAATTACTTTATAAAATGTATATACCAAGCACAACAAATATAGACAAGCACCTGTTGTTTGTTTTGATTGCATCCTTTTCCTTTTCCTTCTCTTTTGTCGTTGTAGATTGATGAATGCTTGATATATAGTGTGCTTAATTAATATATAATTTATGTCAATTTTCCCTTTGATTTAATATATATTGTTTTGCTTTGTGGATTCTACTTATGTTTTGTGTTTTGATGGTGTCATAGGATTATGGAATGAAAAAGGGCTAAAAAGAGTTGCTGTGGAGATTATTTACTTTAAAGCATGGGCGTGTGTTAAAATACTTGCGATATTCAGAAGCTGTGGGACTCTAGATTAATTTCAGCAATTAAAGTAGATGATCCATTGATTCTCTACAACTATGGAAAAAAACCAAGAGTCCTATTTTCTTTGGGAATCACATTTGGATGGATAATTAGGTGGCGTTTGGTTCGTACATCGGAATCGGATTCGGAATCGGAATCGGATATCCTGGGTTTGGAATGAGGTCATTCATTCCAATATATTTGTTTGGTTCAAGTACCTGAAATGTGTATCATTACTATACTTGATGTTTGATTCATTGACTCTTTTGGAATGGAATATAATAAATATATTATAAATCACATCGTAAATGATAGTTATTGGCTCTTTGTAAATGAGATATAAGAAATTTTCACTAATTAAATATATTAGTATAAATGTATTAGTAAATTTAGTCTAACTAATTAATAATTTCTATTAGTAAACATGCATAATTATTAGTATAATTGATCATATTAATTATATTACATAAATTAATGTACATTATATAATACATATAACTAATAATAATATTATTATAAGTTTGTAACTAATTAAATTAAATATTATATATATTATTAAATATAAATATACAAATGTTATAATATAAATATAATTATATAATTATATAATATATACGAATATTAATTATACTAATATTTTATATAAATATAATATATATTACATATTAAATATAGTTATTATTATATATTATTGTATTTAAAATAATAATTATAATTATAATTATATAACTTATTAATATTACATACATGTATATATTATAATTATATGCACATATAATATACATTTATAAATATGCATACATGTAAGGATTTTTATTCCAACTTCATGTAGGAGAATAATTTATTTCTGGAAGGTTTTATTAGAGAAGAGATAATTCTTTTGTTAGGAGCAACATTTTTTTGAATAGAAAGATGTTATGGCCAGTAACAGTTCAGACTTCATGTACAAGCATCCAAGATGAGTCAGCAAGGAAATGAGCAGAGGAAATGTGATCACAGAGGAAGGGTCACGTGACTGAGCATTGTTACAACAGAATTGGAAAGTTAGTTATGTGGCGGGAAAATTAGTTAACCATTTGCAGATGGATTCTTGTGCTGAAGACTGTGATCTGTATAAATAAGGTGTCCGTCTAATAGAGAAGTAGCTTGATTGTAATTCAGTTCTTCTTCCTCAAAAATATATCAGTCTTTTTCCTTCTCTCTACCCCCTCTCTCCCTTCTCCCTTATTCTATGATCTCCTTCCTTATCTCATTCTATCTCCTTCTCTGATTCTTATCATTCCACTTTGTGTGAGCTATTACAGTGGTATCAGAGCTTGCGATCCTTGGATTGCGAGCTTCGAACTGCTGAAGATTATGGCAGAAGGTACTAGAATGAAGAGCTTTGAAGAGCAACTCAGGAAACAAGAGGCCAGGATCCAAGCAGTCATTGATTCCTTGGCTGCAGACAAATAGGCTATGGAAGAACGGTTGGAAGGTAATCAAAGAGAGATGCGAGCTCTAATGGAAACCAATAGCACAGAGCTGAAAAGCTTCATGAGTACTCAGATCAGTTCCATTTTGAGAAGTTTGCAAGGTGATAGGGGCATTTTGGGAAATCCTACGAACTCAGCAGAAAGAACTCTTAATAATCGAAATGCTGGAGCTCAAGGTGTTCGACAAAGTGAATTTGGTAATTCAACCAGAGGAGATGGTCAGCATTGGCCAATGGGGGTTCCCAGGCTAGATTTTCCCAGGTTTGAAGGCCACAGTCCCAAGGAATGGATCAGGAAGTGTGAAAAATTTTTTCACCTGTTTCACACTCCTGAGGATCAGCATATGGACTTGGTGGAATTGCACTTAGAAGGCATGGCAGATCTCTGGTATCAAAATTTTAAAAAAGACAGAGGAGTGGTCCAATGGAAGGATTTTGGTTTGGAGGTGTGTAGAAGATTCAGCCATGTAGGAGAGGCAGACGCAGTAGAGGAGTTCAGCAAGCTTAGCCAAACCTCCACAGTTCTGGCTTACCAAGAAAAGTTCGAAGAGTTGAGGTCAATTGTAATGCTCCAGGTGCCTGAACTGACCGAATCTTATTACATTGCTAGTTTTCTAAGTGGATTGAAGGGGGAAATCAAATCTGCTGTAAAGATGCATAGGCCTCTTAGTCTGCAGGCTGCATTTGAAATGGCTAGATGGCAGGAACACCACTTGGAGCTTCTTCACAAGTCCAACAGAACTCCACTCAAAAGTGGCCCCCAGCCAAATTCCTATGGTTCTACCAAGGGAGTGCAGGATCCTGGAGTTAGGCAGACCAGCACTCAGTCACCAGATTATAGCAGGAAATCCAACTCACAGCAGGTTTTCAAGAGAATCTCCCCTACTGAATTTCAATACAGGAAGGACCATAACCTGTGTTTTAGGTGTGGGGAAAAATTCAGTCCAGGGCATAACTGCAAGAGCAAGGGAATCCACATGTTGTTAGCGGACGATGGGAAAAATGGTGATGCAGATCAGATAGCAGAAGAGGAGGAAATTATTGAGTACAAGGGGAACCAGCATGAGCATGAGGTGGAGCTGACCTTGCATGCAATGTCAGGAGAATTATCATCTAGCATCATCAAAATGCAGGGGCAGTATAGAGGACATCAACTAACAATCCTTCTTGATGGGGGAAGTACTAACTGTTTTATCAAGAGCTCTGTGGCTCAGATGTACCCAGAGATGGTGCACGGGCATAGGCCTTTTAAGGTTAAGATAGCTGATGGCAAGGAGTTGCATTGTGACCACTGGATTCCTGGGATGCAGTGGGATATGCAGGGCCACACATTTACTCATGATGTGTTTGTCTTGGATCTGGAACCTTATGATTTGATATTGGGAGTAGACTGGATGAAATCCTACAGTCCTATCACTTTTGACTTCAAGACATTACATCTGTCTTTTGAAAAGGAAGGGGAGCAGGTGGTGCTAAGAGGAGACACCAGCACTGCCAACGGTAGGATGCAGCAAGGCATATCAGCTCACAAGGACATCAAGCATAAGATCAGGAAAGCTCTGCAACAATCTTGCATGGTGAAAATTCACAACTCACAGGTAATGTATGTACCAGATTCTCTCACTGAATTGCTGGCCAAATATGATGACATTTTTACAGAACCTAAAACTCTCCCTCCTAACAGATGCCATGACCACCATATTCCCCTTAAACCAGATGCCAAACCTTTCAAAATCCCTCCATACAGATACCCCCATTTTCAAAAAAATGAAATTGACAAGCAAGTGAAAGATATGTTAGCTTCTGGCCTTATACAACTCAGCCACAGCCCCTTTGCATCCCCTGCTCTATTAGTCAAAAAGAAGGATGGGAGTTGGAGACTTTGTATTGATTATAGGCAGCTAAACAACCTTACAATAAAAGATAAATTTCCAATTCCTATTATCGATGACCTGCTAGATGAATTACATGGAGCCAAGGTCTTTTCTAAAATTGACCTGAGATCAGGTTATCACCAAATCAGAATGAACTCTGATGACATTCCCAAAACTGCCTTCAGGACTCACTCTGGACTATATGAGTTCCTTGTAATGCCATTTGGACTCACCAATGCACCCGCCACCTTTCAGGCACTAATGAATTCAGTTTTTGAACCTTACATCAGAAAATTTGTCCTTGTATTCTTTGATGACATCCTGATCTATAGTCCAGACCACAAAACTCACCTACACCACTTATCCATAGTCTTAGAGACCTTGAGAAAACACTCCTTGTATGCAAAAATGTCAAAATGTTCATTTGGTCAGAATCAGGTAGAGTATCTGAGACATATAATTACCAGTGAAGGGGTGGAAACTGATCCATCCAAGGTGGAAGCTATGCTGTCCTGGCCAGCCCCTACCTGTTTGAAGGCCCTCAGAGGATTCTTGGGCTTGACAGGGTACTACAGGAGGTTTGTTAAGGGGTATGGGGAAATTGCCAAACCTCTCACTGAGCTGCTGAAGAAGGATCAATTTGCATGGAGTGCGACTGCAGAATCTGCATTCCAGCGGTTGAAAACGGCCATGAGCAGGACACCAGTATTAGCTTTACCTGATTTTTCAAAACCATTTCTATTGGAAACTGATGCGAGTCAGGTAGCTATTGGGGCGGTTCTGATGCAACAAGGGAGGCCTATAGCATACCACAGTCAAGCATTGGGACAGAAAAATCAGACCAGATCCACTTATGAGAAGGAGCTGCTATCACTCATCACTGCAGTTCAAAAATGGAAACATTACTTGATGGGAAACCATTTCATTATAAAGACTGACCATGAGAGCCTCAAATACTTGCTGGATCAGAAAATAAACACTTCCCTTCAGCAGAAAATGGTTGGTTAAACTGATGGGAATGGATTATGAGATTCAGTATAAAAAGGGTAAGGACAATGTGGTTGCAGACGCATTGTCAAGAAGGGGTGAGCAGGAGGGTCCAGCAGATGCAACTGTGCTTTCTCTCACTACCATTACACCCCAATGGTTGTCCTTGGTGGCTGAGAGCTACACTGGTGATGATATAGCTAAAGAAGTACTATTGAAGTTGGCTATGGGAGCTGATGCACTGCCTGACTACTCTTATCACCAAGAAATTCTGAGGTTTAAAGGCATGATATGGATAGGAGCAGGCACTGAGTTAAGACAGAAGTTAATCTCCTGCTTCCATGACTCTTGCCTGGGTGGGCATTCTGGAAATCATGGAACTTATCAGAGGATCAAGAGTTATGTATATTGGCCTGGGATGAAGAAGGAAGTGGAACAATATGTACAGAGTTGTGATATATGCAAAAGGAGTAAGAATGAAAATTGCTCTTATCCAGGACTGCTGCAGCCACTAGCTATACCTGAGCAAGCTTGGCAGCAAATTTCTATGGATTTCATTGAGGGGTTACCTAAGTCGTTTGGCTGCAATGTCATCTTTGTGATGGTGGATAGGCTTTCTAAATTTGCACATTTTATTCCTATGACCACACATTACACAGCTAAAAGTGTAGCAGAGGCATTCTTTGATCAAATTTTTAGGTTGCATGGCTTACCAACACACATTGTCTCTGATAGGGACAAGGCTTTTACTAGCTTATTTTGGCAGGAACTTTTCAAAATGTTGGGCACAGAGCTCAACCTTTCCTCTGCTTACCACCCTCAATCTGATGGGCAGACTGAGAGGGTTAACAGGTGTGTGGAGAACTATCTGAGAGGTGTATGCATGGATCAACCAGGGAAGTGGAGGAAATGGCTCCCTGCGGCTGAATGGTGGTATAACACCAACTATCATAACAGCCTGCAAATGTCTCCTTTTCAAGCCCTGTATGGTTACAAACCTGTTCAGCTAAATCTGAGGCCTGATGACACATTAGTAGCTGCAGTGGAAGATTGGGCACAGGAGAGACTGGGGTGGAATGCCTTGCTCAGAGAAAACCTGTTAAAAGCTCAAAATAGAATGAAACAGGTGGCTGATAAGGGGAGGAGTGACAGGGAATTCGAAGTGGGAGAGTGGGCTTATCTGAAGCTCCAACCGTACAAACAAACTTCTGTGGCCGTGAGAAGGAATTTAAAACTGGCTGCCAAGTACTATGGACCCTATCAGGTGAAGCAGAGAATGGGAACTGTAGCCTATAGGTTGCAGCTACCTGCAGGCTCTAATATCCATCCTGTCTTTCATGTCTCATTGCTTAAGAAGTCATCTAAGGAGGCTCCAGTCAGCACTACCTTGCCTACCTTGAACGCAGATGGTGAGGTTGAGGTAGTTCCTTCAGCAGTACTGGATAGGCGAACAACTTTGAGGAAGGGTCAAGAAATTGATCAGGTGTTAGTGCAGTGGGAAAACATGGGACCTGAGGAGGCTACTTGGGAGGATTTGTCGTTCGTTCATGCTCAATTTCCTGCCTTCACAATCAGTCAATCCTAGAGACTAGGATTGTTTTTTAGGGGGAGGTATTGTTATGGCCAGTATCAGTTCAGACTTCAGGTACAACGTCCAAGATGAGTCAGCAAGGAAATGAGCAAAGGAAATGTGATCACAGAGGAAGGGTCACGTGACTGAGCATTGTTACAACAGAATTAGAAAGTTAGTTATTGGGCGGGAAAGTTAGTTAACCAATTGCAGATCACTTCTTGTGCTGAAAGCTGTGATCTGTATAAATAAGGGGTCTGTCTTATGGAGAAGTAGCTTGATTGTAATACAGATCTTCTTCCTTAATAATATCTCAGTCTTTCTCCTTCTCCCCACGCTCTCCCCTTTCTCCCTTATTCTGCAATCACCTCCTTTACCTTCTTCTATCTCTTTCTCTAATTCTTATCATTCCATTCTGTGTGAGCTATTACAAAAAGAGTCCGATATATTTTCTCAACTCTTAGCTCTCATTTAAAGAAGAGGATTAGAGTAGCTAGTTTTTCTTTCCTCTTCTCCAAGACACCAAAAACGTCGATATTTTTTCTCTTTTAGGATTTTTCTCCGCGGGGTGTGGGTTAATCGTACTTTGGTAGTCAAAGGAATAATTGAAAGAATTTGGTTCCACGGACAATTGTGAGATCTAATTTATTTTATTTATTGTTATATTTCTATATTTTATGCCTGTAATGATTACCCGTGTGTTGATTAAATAGGTACACAATAATGATTATTCACAATAGTTTATTGCCAAATTGAGACAATAAAATCTATTAATTAATTTTGGACTATCTTAATATTTTTGGGACAAACTTGGCATGATTGGTTTTTTGTCAAGCGAAATAATACAATCTAATTTAAACGAACCCTCGTAACATATTTTGTTGATTGGAATGGGGAGTTTTCTAATCTTTAATACTCTTAAAAGATTAACTATAAAATTGTTTAATGGTCAACAAAATAATGAAGGTTTGGTCGTTTAGAGTTTGTGACAATTTATAACCAATTTTATTCTAACGAATATCTTTGAATTATCTTTGTATAAGAATCAATTGCATGAACCTTTGATATTTATTTCTTTTGCTTAGAGCTCCATCATTTGTTAATTAATCTTTGGGGTTAATTTTCGTATGTTATTTTGTATTTAAACTAATTAGTTAGTTTAATCTTCCAAGATCACCCCTTTTATTCATTGCTTTGAAAGGAAATAAATCAATCCAATCTCTATTGAGATGATTCTAATCACCATTGCATACAAACTCTTATTTTTCAGAGTAGATATTTTATTTTTGATTGGCTCACAACCTGTCAATGCCTTCCCTTGGTAATCCCATTAACATATTTATCCATCATTCTCATCAGAAAAAGCTAGTCTAAACAAGGAAACAAGTATACGATTATCATTTTTCTAGGCCATAGCCAAGGGGTTAGTATCCACTCCATTGAATTCCTCTCCATTGTTCTCTCCACTTCTCATCTCTAGATTAACATATTAAGAAATGGTATTCTTTTGCTTATACTTTGGCATTCAATTTACACTAAACATTTGAATGGTGAAAAATGAGTCAAAATTATAACAAAATGTGTAATGATTAATTAGCAAGAAAACTTAATCAAATTTATACAAAATTTTGTGTGTAACTAATACGAGTGATGAAATATATTATGAATAGTGTTGATTTTCAAAAATAACTTTTAAATTTATTTTATTAGGGTGTAGTGGAGAGAATTTTTTTTTTTGCATTGCAATGCAATGGAAAGGAACTTAGTCCCGTAGCCAAGTATGAAATCAAGCTAACTATGGATGTAACAAGTTACCTTGAACAACTATTGTTGAAACAAATTACATTATATGCTTTACCTTCCAAAGTTATAGCGTAAAGTAGACTCAAGGTGATCCTTGTAGAATAATGCTACTATAAATTCATGGCACATGAAGAGTACTGCACAAAAAGTCCTATTAGTTTCCAAATTGACCTCAACTTGATAAGTGACAATGAAATTTTTACCTTTCAGTTCGGTTTTTAAAGCAGAATACTGAGTAGCATATATAGTTAATTGGGATTATGATGACAAGCAAGCAGAACATAGATGCTATTTTTTCTGCTGCAAGATTTAGAGGAAATAAAATCTGCTATTAAACTAAAAGATTATATATATTTTTTAGAAAAAATTATTTTGGATTCTGAGCTTATAATTTATTGACTTTGGTAAGTACATTATCAATACCCTCCAGCACTAAAAGTATCAACTTAGTTGAACCGTCATCATATAGCAGAGTAATTGCACGGTTGGAATACGACCATCTATTAGCATAGCTTGACAAGCAGAGGCTTTTACAATTATTCAAATCTCATTTTTTTTTTCATTTGATTCTATGTTAATTAGCCCAAAATTCATTGTATTAGTTGTCTAGGTTCACTTGTCATAGCCTACAAATAAATATAGGCATCGACCTACTCTACAATTGTGAAGTTTATACAATTTGGATATTTTATAGTGTGAAATTCAAAAATAGAAGATTAAATATCCATACAATCATATGACCTTTGAAGCTCTTTGGAGAATTAATTATTTTTACTAACGTCCTTTCCAGCAAATAGCTCAAGCAGCAGGAAATCAAGTTGCAGACATCTTTCTTAAAGGAACCTAAGTCCATACTTCATTCTTTGCCAAAATTCTTTAACTTGAAGAAGTAAAATATGATTCTGAAAATTTAGCAAATTTCAAAGTTGGATATCCTGGATTCAAAATTAAGATTGAGCATACATCTTCAACCAATTCTACGACGGAGTACTACTCTATCCTGATCAAGCCACGCAATGCCTTTTGCGATCCCAATTGCAACTTTTATCTTAAACCTGTTTTGAGCAGAAAAGAGAAGATCATATAGGTTTCATTTTGACATGAATTTGTAGATCAAAAGTATGTTGTTAATTCCCAAATTGGGCTGTCTTATTCTTCCAAGAATCGTGAGTCCAAATATAAATTGTTAATCAATTCTGTCAAAATGATGGAATTTCTACCTCAAATAGAAAAAAAAAATGAAAAAAGATAACAGAGTTTCTTGAGAGCAAAAGGCCAACCATTTGCGTAGTATCTTCGTACACTCTCCCAATTCAGCAAATTCACACATGTTTGAAAAGAAATAACACACAACCATTACTAAATTCAGCAAAACGAAATTACACAAAATACGCCAACAGCAAATTATCTGCATGGCCTTTATGCTGCCATGCAGATTGATAAAATTGTGAATGGTGTACAAACCTCATTCATTGTTTCCACCATATCTTGACAAGAAAAGAGCCTACTGTTACCTCAAATCTTCTACAAAAGCACCAAAGAAAGCCAAACCACACAGATGAGCACTACCGTAGCACTCCCTGATGATATCATTAAGAAAAAAATAGAGCAATAATTAGTTGTTTGCTCATCAATTTCATGCCTGCATTACCAAAAAAAACTACCAAAAGCTAAATATAGATTATTTCTGCAAGCCAATTAATGGTAATGACAAAAAAAATTACCTGATATTGTACCCGCTGATGCCCTTCAATATTTTCCATAAATGATCTTCAGATTCTCATTTCCATAATTTTTCTGTTCTTCTGCAATTTCCCATACTAAAGATTTGACACCATCTCCACAAACATTCATCTTAATGGTTTCAAGAGTTGGTATACGCCCTAAACAAGCAGGCATCATTTCCAAATAAGAAATTCTGTGGAGTTTTAATTGCTGAAGGCACGGGAAGTAATCATCACTGTCAAGGTCTGTCTCTATCCACTCCACAACCTCTACATCTTCCAACGTCAAGACCCTGAGTTTAGGGAATCCTCCTTCCATCATCTCCCATTTTTGGCCGTCCATTGACCGCTGTCTTAATTTGAGGACTTCAAGATTGGGTAATTGTTCAATCAATGACATTTTTCGACAGGATAGACCCAGGTTGGAAAGACACAACTTTTTCAAATTCTTGGGAAAAGAAAGCCCAACATGTTCCCGTGAACCTGAGAAGTTGTAGCCCCCTAAGGTGAGTGATTCTAGGCATTCTAGTCGACTCATGTCGCAGCACACTCTTCTTTTTCCCCAACAATTGAAAATTTTAAGTTGGCGAATATTGGGAATCCTTCTCAATATGTTCTCTTCCCCTCGACGAAAAAGACACAGAGTAGAGAGTGTGTCTAAATTGTGTAGGGTGCAGAGAATTTCCACAACGTTTTTATTGGAAGGAAGACAAACACGCCTTACATGTACATGCCTCAACTTCTTCATGTTCCAGATACAGTCTGGCAATGAAATCTTCTCACCAGATTTTAGACGAAAGGTTTCCAAATGTGAGAGATTGGCTATAGATGGGGGAATGAATTTCATTTTCCAAGCTGTAAGGGCTAAGTACCTCAAACAAAGAAGTGATTCGACTTCAGTTGGGAGTTCCTTCAGCCTTAGGTTAATGCCCTCTAAATTCAGAACTTTAAGATGTTTGTAGATGCAAAAAAGGAAGGAGATATTAAGCAACTTAAACTTATTACGTCCTGGAGTAGCATCAAAGAATACCAGAGTACCTAAATATGGACAAAATAGCTTTGACTTTATAAAATCCTCTTCACTGGAGCAAATGGACAACCGAGGTAGGTTGGGAGGTTCATTAAAGATAGAAAGCTCATCATATCCTCGCAGGACCTGAAGAAATTTCTTTTCTTTCGCCTCACCCTTACAGAACTCAAATATCAAATCGTGAATGTAACAAGTTTTGACTCCTCCAATGGATCTGTTTTCACTTACCATAACTAGGTTTCGACCAATTAGGTCCATCAAATATTCTTCTGCAATGTCCTCCAGTCTCTCTCCTTCAATTTTTTCCACAAACCCTTCTGCAATCCAGAGACACATCAACTTCATGGCACAAATTTTTTCATCCTCTCGAAATGCAGCAAAATACAGCAAGCAGGCCTTCAAGTGATATGGTAAATGCTCATAACTGAGCTCCATCGACTTTTTGCATTGTTCTGCATCAGACACCGTGGTTGAACTTAAACTTTCAGCAAATCCTTCCCAAACACAAATATCATGCTCTATAGTTGCTAGGACTCCAGCTGCAACAACAATTGAAAGTGGCAATCCTTTGCACTTTTTGGCGATCTCCATTCCCAATCCATGAAATGCTTGAGGACAATCTTCTTTTCCAAAAACCTTCTTCTGCAGTAATTCCCAACTTTCTTTCTCACTGAGTGGGCGAAGATTGTGAGGTTTCCCCCCATATTCAACCTGTGAAGCCACATTAGAAGATCGACTTGTGAAGATGATTCTACTTCCTTTCTTGTCATCCGGGAATGAAATTCCCAGCTCATTCCATACTTCAATGTCCCAGACATCATCAAAAACAACAAGATACCGATTCCCCTTCAGCTTTTGGTAGAGCTTTTGAAGCAACGCATGTTCATCCAGATTTTGAAACTCATCATCCATCCTCGAATGTTTGCCATCAGAGTGTAAAATTTGAAGTAACACATTTTGCATGTTATAGGCTTGAGAAACTATACACCAAAGACGAATGTGGAAGTTATAGATTACTGAACTATCATTGTAAACTTTTTTGGCTAAAGTTGTCTTACCAAGCCCAGCCATTCCCACAATGGGAACAATTTCCACCTGTTTTGATCCGCTTACAAGTCGTTCAATTACTTTTTCTGCCTCATCATCAAGACCAACCATGACTTCATGGGCTATTGGCATTTTACCTTTTGATAGCATGTGGGTGGAAGTCTTGCTAACTTCTGGTGCTCTTAAGCTATGAAAGGAAGGAAGACTTTCAATAACGCTTGAGCCACTGATCTGATCCTTAAAATGCTTGAGATGGGTGTTGGTATTAGCCAGCATATCACAACAATCAAGGACCTCTGTGGATTCTAAGAAGCTAACTTCTCCTTCCTTCACTCTGTTTAGAGAAGGCGAGCAAATTATAATGCCTGCCTCACAAAGAAGAGCACCAATTTTTTCGTTTTGCTCATTCATCTTCTCCTGCTGCTCCCTTAAAATGCTTCTCAAAAACCTCAGTCCTGCATAGAGTATTGGCATCTCATCTTTCATAGAATCCACAAAGCTAGAGCTGCAGCATAACAACTCCCAGAGACGACTTATCAGAGAATCATTGAAGTTGTTCAATATCTGCTTATCCCTCATTCTATCATGCAATGATTTTGAGGATCTTGTAGCTCTAAGAACGTCCATATAAATCTCGTAGACTTGAAAATCAACAGGTGTGATTTTCTGTTGTTGTTCATATATCATGGAGCAGAACTCAGGATTGTGCAGATCCTCATCTTCCGAAAAAGAACACATGTAAGAGAGGCGTGCTGTGTTCAAAGCCACCACTTCAAAGTGAGCCAACAGCAAGGCAGGAATATCTACAGTTCCTCGCAATTTGCCAAAGGGAATGAAGCTTTTGAAGAATGTTAGCTTTGCTTCAAGGGAACTCAAAGCAGCATAAATAGATGATTCACTAATTTTGCGATGCATATAGCCATTTGTCAAATCTGCTAGATTTTGTAGGATGACGTCTATGAATTTCATTAGTTCATCATCTGTCATCCAAGAATTTGATTGCAATGACCTGCTGCTTGCCAAAGCAAAGTAAATTTGGATGATTTCTTGCTTAAGTAATTTGATTTCTTGCTCAAGTAATTCGATCTGTTTCTGAATTTCTGGCTTAAGTAATCTTTTACCCGCTTTTGATCTAAGGGAAAGAGAGTGAATGTCCTCCTCGTATTTGTGAAAGGTGTCTTCAACGCAAGATAAGAAAGATGGAAGACTCACCTTCTGCACTACATCGTCAGATTGCAAGTACAAATCATTGCTTTGGCTCCACTTTCTTGCATACATAACAAATGTTTTGAGAAATTTCATGCGTTTGATTGCATCACGAACACGATCACGGCAAGGAACATGCCGGTATCGGAAGCTGTTCGGGACCAGCAACTCTAGATCAAGTAAGACCCGATCGATGCTGCAAGTGGAGACCATCTCTTATGCAGGGATTTTCGTCTCAAATTTTAAGAGAGAAGCAAATCTCATTAGCTGCAGAGCCAGCGAGCATTTCTTTCCTGAAATTTACTTCTTTGCTTTTCTTATGAAGAGTATTGAGATAATCAATGATACAACCAGGTGGAATTGGCTGATTTCAAGATGGACCCCAGACAATGATAATACTACAACTAGGTGTTGGGCATCTGAGGATTTAAAAGATACTACGGAGTACAATTTTGTCACGTTAGCAAAAGTTAGTGTGAAAATAAATTGTGGGTCATCAGCAATATCATTTGCTCATGTCTAATTACAAAAGGAAGTTGATAAAATCAATTATTCAACTAGGTGGAATTGGAGCCCTTCCTGGGTAGCTCAGCCGGTGACCACATGCGGTAGTATCCCGTAGGTCACCGGTTCGAGTCCCAGTAACGAAAATGGGGTAACCCAACAACTTGAATAAGGGTTGGGGCCTGAAGTGGGGCCAGGTCCTTTTTTTTGACCAAAAAAAAAAAAAAACTAGGTGGAATTGGAGCTAGGCACGTATTGGGTTAAATTGGCTTCACCCAAAATCCAAATTTATCTTGAACTAATTACAAATGGAAATTAATAAAAATTAGTTGACTCTGTCATCAACATTTTATTAGGGAAATTTGATATGACCATCTCTCATGATCACAGAGAAATGCATTCTTGAAACATTTTCTATTGGGGTCATTTCGATAACCAATGTTGTATTACAAACACATTAATTTTGTACTCTTTCAACGTGGATGGCCTTTTCTGCAACTCTGAAAAAAATTCGAAGTATCTTATCCTCAAATACTTGTCTACTCTTATGCAGGGATTTTCCTCAATATCACTCTCAAATATTAGTGCAGGTAAAGGAGAAACAAATCTCACCCCCAGGGCCAACAAGTCTTTCTTCCCTCAAATTTACTCTTCTTTCCTTTTATTTTATATTATTTTTTGTAGGGTAGTGAGGAAAAGAAATTAGATACTCAATTGTTTAACAAACAAACAGAGTAAGAAACAGAAGATCAGCAAGGCAAAAGACAAAATGTTGGAATTATCATAAAGTCATATTGTGTTTAGTAGAGTAAAGAAGTTTTCATTGACAAGTTTATTATTTTTTGGACTATTTCATACTCATATTGGGGTTGAGAAGGAGCACTCTGGCATTTTCCATTAGCAAAGTTCCCTGCACCTATACTGAAAAAGCGTAAAAATTTAACCAATTGCTCAATTCAGACTTGTTTTACTTTTAATCTTTATAAATTGAATGTTTCTTTGAAAAATTTAAGCTTTGTTACTCCATATAGCCACATCCTATTATTACATACATAAATTCTATGACATAACAATTTTCATTTTTGTTGCTATGGAAAAAGTAAAATGACATTAGAGGTTTTAGTTTAATGGATTCTTTCAGTTGAATATAAATAAGTACAACTGAGCCAGGCCTTGAAAGCTTGAACTGCCAAAACAAAGTAGTTAATTCTACCGTTTTGCACTCTAAAGTTGTTAATTCTTTCAAAATAGTATGGTTTCACACACTATTCGTGCAAGTTTAGGAATAACATAGAGCTGTATGTAGAGGTGACAATTTGTCCCAATTTTCAATGGGCTATCCATGCACAAAGGGACTTTGGGCGGAAAGAGTATTGTAATTTGATATTGGATTTAAAATGGAACATATTCAATTGTATCCATTAATTAATGAGAAATTTTGAGAAATACTTGGGTACTCATTGTTCCAAATATCTCCCCAAAAAATTGACAAAGCAATTTGGGAAGTATGTTCATCTGAAGAAACTTGACAAATAACCAAGCCAGACCCAGAACCCACGGTTAGCTCAAGACTACCTTGCAACTCCTGCGTTGACCCATCCATTTTACCAACCAACCCACTGGGTATACCCAAAATTTTCCCAGATTCCATGTCCAGATCAGATTTTCCATTTTCCTCGCGACTCTGTAATCCGTATCCTATTCTATCTCTTTTCGGACCCTCCGATCGGACCCTTCCCTGTTAGCATCACCGATTTCTCTCATCCACCGCCAAAAACCTTAGCTTTAGATCCGGATTCTTTAACCAACTTTCTTTAATGGAGTTGGCCACCACATTAATTGTGGGATGGGAGGTCAAGGGTTCAAACCTTGCCTCCCATCAATGTCCCTCAATATGAGGTTTGTTCTAAATCCATACGGGTGTGTGGTGCAACCGTCTGGTTTGATGGTGGTTCAGTCCCCATCATGAGGTTTGTTCTAAATCCATACGGGTGTGTGGTGCAACCGTCTGGTCTGATAGTGGTTCAGTCCCCATCAGGTTCCCCCGACTCAGTTGGGCCATCCCATAGAGTAGGTTTCCCCTCCCCTTAGGAGTAGGAGTAGGCTAGGCTAGGCTAGATGTGCCGTTAAGCTAAAAAAAAAAAAAAAGATCCGGATTCTTTTTCTCGATCCATGTAAGATCCAACCCGAATTCGTTTGGCTTTCCGGTTTTTTTTTAATCTTTTTTTAGATTATAATGTTTGTAATTAAATTAGCAAATTGACGTTATTCGACTATGTTGGGAAGTATGTTCATCTGAAGAAACTTGTAACGTGGAATAGCTAATTCTCTTGAATGACATGTGCTTCAAAAATTCATTAGTGTGTTTTCAGGATGAAGGGGCTAATTTGAAAGACTATTAGCATGAGTAGGTTCTTGGAATCTTGCTAGAGGAAGAGTACTAAGTTTGCATGAGAGGATTTATCTATATGAGAGCTATTGGAAATGGATAATATGTTTATTTTATGTTTTGTATCTTTACTTGTAAAGAAACTAACAAAACCTTGATTTCCTTGTTATCAATTTTTAACAAAAAATAAAAAATGAATTAAAGGAAAAAAAATATGTAGAAATAAATTTGGGTATTGGGCTGGATCAATCTAAACCCATCCCAAAGTGATCCTCCCAAATTAGTCCCAAAACACATATTGATAAGATTGGATCCAAACTCATATGACTCGGTTCCATCTCAAACTCAAGCAAATCCCGTCCATTCAGTCCATTTTGCCACCTCTAGCTGTATGCTAGCTTCTCATTAACAGAAGATAATGATTCGTTCGTACGAGGAAAAGCCTCTGTTTTAGTCGACTTTCATTCACAATAACGGCAGCAGTAGTTTAGGTGACTTGAGACACCGATGATTTTACGGTCCAAAGCATGTAGAATAACTAAATTAAAGGTAGGATTATTCCCTACCAAGAATGGTCCAGACGGATCAGTCCCTCTCTATCATACATTTATAATAGAGAGGAATATAAAGTGGAATATAAGTTGTATTAGCAGACATATGCAAGTGGTGGGCTCAGTGCTTCTGAACCTTTGATAAGTAGCGGGTCGGTTTCATAGAATTATTGGGAATTATTGTATTCTCTTTCCACACAATGGGATCCCGACTCCACAGACCAGAATTATTGCGGACGGGGGCAGGGCGTGAAGTTTTTGTGTAAAATGCACAACGTGTTACTCTGGATAACACGGTGTAATTTATTTTCAATAGTATGTAATTATAGAATAAAATTTTGTAAGTCTCATGTATAGTGTGAAAAATACTATATAAGATGCAATCTGAATTTTACATTTTTTTTTTTACCAAATCTTAACCATGAACCAGCAATAACAGTTACCGTTCCTGCCCCTTCTCCAATTATTGTAAGTCCCTGTTTTTGCAATAATTCCACTTCTTGTCACGAGGCAATCAATGAGTAGGAAAAAATCGACTATCCACAGTTTAATTTGTTTAACTTCGTAATTAAGTAGCCTTGTTTTGATAGCAGATGTGGAGTAAGGGTTGAGTATTTTAATTCATCCATGTTTGAAATATGAATAGAGTATTATTTGAAATAATTATTATAGCACTTTTTATGATGTGATGTACTCTTATGTGAGATAAAAAAGTGATTGAGAATATAAAAGTTGGGTTAGAAAATATGTTTATGATACAAACGAAATTTATGTTTCTAAACCAAAAAGAAATCAACCAAAAAATTTGCTCAACCAATAAGAAAAGTTAAAATTTCAGTTATGCAATATCAATATTGGCTCTCGAGAAAGTTAGTAGAGAAGTCTTCAAATGTATTTTTGTGTTTCATAATTAGTATATATTTAGCATTTAGTAATAATATATTTGGATATTTAATTATATATATATTTATATCATTATATATATAGCAAATTTAAGGATCGGGCCTAAATCGGGTTTAAACCTGATGAGGACCAAATTTGACTCATATTTAATTTGGGCATAATTTTTAGGTTCAAACTCAAATTGGCTCAGTGAAAGGTCGGGTTCATCAGACTTTTTTTGGGCTGAACGCGCCAAGGTCGGGTTGGCCCAACCCCATTGACAGTCATAATAAATATAAAGAGTAAAATGATAAAGTTCAAAATTAATGTTACGGAATGCATTAATGTTAACAATATACAATGGTCAAAGAAAATGATTGGATTAAAGAAGTAAAAAATTCTACTAATTAGTAGCAGTGCTTCATTTCAAGAGTCAGGACTTAAATGCATGCTAATTATTTATACTAATTTATTTACTTGTATCATAAGCATATTTTTCAATTACCTTTTCATATCAAAAAAGTGATACAGAATTTTTTTAAAAATATTGTCCGAAATAATCTCCTATCCAGACACAAATATATGCCCATTTCAGTGTTACTCGGGCCATTGGAAATTACTTGAAAGTCTTCTCATTAGTCTTTCTTCAACATTGAGGGTGTCCATTTGGAAAATGAGAGAGAAGGAGACTGGCTGTTCTTCTGGTCAAGCACGGCCAGAGAACCGTCCCTTTCCTTGCTTTTTAACTAAGGGTTCATGGGTAAGGCATACCCATGTTTTTAAATGTTTGATATCAATTCTTATTATTCACATAGAAAACTTCCACGAGTTGATTGAGAATTAGGTCTTATTTGATAATTCAATTCAACACTTAAATTTAATGGATTCAGATTTTAATATGTTCAAATGCGTTTGATAACAAAAAATTAACATTTGTATTAATTAAGCAGCACTGAATTTTTTTGACAAAATTTACTCTAAAAAAAATGATAACCTATTCACTTATTATTAACACTTAATGTGACATATTCAAATAATTTAATAGATTCAAATTTCAATTTTACTAAATGCTGAAGAGTTAGAACCGAAATGCATGCTAATACAAGCATATACTATTACAGCTATTAGAAATCAATTCAACTCTTAACATTAGTCTTTCTTCCACGTTCGGGGGTCAATGTGCAGAATTCGATAGATTGATGGAGACCGGATACTATTCTGGTCAGGAATGGCTACTGGACAGTCCCATTTCTTGTTCTTTAATTCAAGCTTTGGCCTTTAATTCGGGGGTTCTTGTTTTTACATGGGAGAAGATTTCATTCACAATGCGTAACCAGTATCGCCTTGTGATTATAACCTGCTCCCTTTTTTATGTGCGAGCAACTATATTCAGGTTTTGAGACCTGAGCAATTTTGGGCTAATTGATATACATTGGAAGAATATTTTCATATTCTCTTGTGGTTAAATTTAATAATATTATACACAGCTAATGAATTGATAAGATTTTTATAGTGTTATATTTATCTCTTAGGTAGAACTACAAACGAATCTCGCAAACCAGCTTTTTAGCAGCGAAAACTGCCTTAATTGGCTGGCTGAGCTCAAGCAGTTTGATCAAAGTATCAAATCAAGTAGTTTGATTAAGAAAATACTCCCAAACCTCATGATATGTAGGCATACTTTTTAACATTAGTACCCATCGTCTATTTTAAATTCCTTCAAAAAAATATTATAACTAATATCTACTTACATATGAGCTCAATTAGATCGGATCTATGCAAGTGGAGGTCATCTCCATCTCTTATAATGCAAGGAAATTCCTTAATTTCACTCTCAAATTTTAGTGTAGCATAAGGAGAAATATTAACAAATCTCGCCTTCTCCAGATCTAGCAAGTATTTCTTCTGTGGAATATTCAATTATTCAACAAACAAACAGAGCAAAAAAGAAAAGATTAACAAATAACAACGTAGTCGTAACAGTAGTGTAGGAATTACGAGAAAGTTGCATCTCGGTTTGGAAAAGCAAAGAATTTTTTTTTATTCATTACTTTATGGTTTTTGAATGAATTATTTCACTCTCATTTTGTAGCTAAGAAGCACCAGTGTCGGCATTGTCCACTAAGAAAGGGACCCTACACCTAGACCCTTTTTTTAATTTTAAAAATTTTCGCTTTCCATAAGGTAAGGCTTTCTTGGAATTTTCGAGAGAAAAAGAGCATATAAGGGGCCAAAAAAAAAAAGAAAGGAAAACATTAAAGTTGAAGAGAAATTTTTATTATCACGAAAATAGTTTCTTTCATTTTCAAGTGAAAGGGAGAAAGAGAATGATAATTAATAATTATTCATCTATGTTAGCTTTATTTCGCAATTTTTTTTCTTTTTGTTGAAAATTCAAACATTGTTGTTCAATATGCATGCTACAAAAATCAATCTTATAATCCAAAAATCAATAGCTAGTTTTTATTTTCAAAAGAAAGTAGTAAATTGACTTCAATGGAGATTTTAGTTTGATGGAATCTTTGACTTGAGTTTATATAATTACTAACAAGGGCCTTAAGCCATGAACAAAGAGTAAAGAGGAGTCAGCATCAGTCTGTGATTACGTTTCACGGGTCAGGTGTCCTTTCCGCCTAACAATTTTATAACCCGAACCAGTTCTATTGGTTCGATAAAAAGTTAAATCATAATTGTGTCCATGGTCATAGAGTACTCGAATGACCGGGTATTTGGCAAAGCGGTTCACGGATCCGAAGGTACTAGACTCGGTACCAAAATTAAAAAAGAAATCATATTTTCATAATTGAGAATAAGAAAATAAGTAAACACCTAAAAGACTTTATTATTTGTTAAGAAATAACACATAACCATGAATATTTGCATGTTCATAGTAAAAACAAGTTTGTAAATATCACTTATTCTCTGAAACAAAAGCTAAATATATTATATAATTAGCAAGTTAAACAAGTTAAGACTCTTATATTGTTGAGATAGTCAAGTATATCATCTCAAATATAAATATTTGATGAAAGATGATTATATATTCCTCTATTAATTTTGGTATTAATTTTAGTTTTAATGGACAAAATTATAAGTATATCCTTACATATGAATTAAGGTATTTGCGATTTTCAAAGTTTTTGAATTGCGACAGGATGTACGTCCTTGTTAATCCGATTTGCTGCTACTCGAACTACACATATTAAAACCGATTCGAGTACCCTAAATTTACGGTTCAGATCGAATCAATGTTTACGAATTTTTGGATTTCTCTTATCAAAATAAACAGCATGTATTACATAAACTTGCAAATCTTTATTACCGACAAACAAACAAAAATTTATTCCTATCATACCATAGAACCCAACAGACAACGGGAAAAAGAGGAAACCAAAGAACATTAAAGCGGTTAACAGTTGAGAATTTTTTACAACCAAAATTTAGCCAACTAATGAAATCTAATTGAGCCACCCAAAGAAGGGGAATTGACAGGTAAAGATGTAGCCATCCAAAGACAAGGAGCTTTAGGACACCTCCTAATTTATACGTTTAGACTCCTTTCCCGCAAAAAACGCAGGAGTTCTCTCGAGGCTAGTCTGTTTTGAGAACACAACCGAAGAAAATGCTTGGTTCAACTTTCCAAATCCATGTAAGAGGACTCCTAGTAGAATTAAGAATATTGCTACAACTCAAAACTAATTTAGCAGAATCAATCTTAGTAGCAGGTGGAAATTTCCAACCCAAGATTAGATATCAGTGACAGGTTGGAATATTACCATCTATAACTTGAGAAACAGAGACTTAAAATTATTCAAATCTCATGAGCTCAAAACATAACAAAGTTCCTTGACTGCAAATTGACACATGTTTGAAAAGAAATAGTACACGATCATCACTAAATTCAGCAAAACAAAATTACACAAAATACACCAACAGCAAAATATCTGAATAACCTTTAAGCGGCCGTGCATATTGATAAAATGGTGCACGGTGTACAAATCTCATTGATTGTTTCCACCATGTCTTGACAAGAAAAGAGCCATCGATCCTTTCAATTGTCACCTCAATCTTCCACAAAAGCACCAAAGAAAGCCAGACCACACAGATGACCATCACACTCCCTGATGATATATCATCAAGAAAAAATAGAGCAATAATTAGTTGTTTGTTCATCAATTTCAATGTGCTCGTGCACGCACTAAGGCAACTGAAGTAGTACAAAAAAGCTACCAAAATGTCAATATAAATTAAACTCCCTTAAATGAAAAAAGCATGATTATTTCTACAAGCCAATTAATGGTAACGACAAAAAAAATTACCAGATATTGCACCAGCTCAATCTATGATGATGACCTTCAGATTCTCATTTCCATTATATTCCTGTGCTTCTTCAATTTCCCTTACTAAAGATTTGACACCCTCTCCGCAAGAACTCACATTAATTGTTTCAAGAGTTGATATATGCTGTAGACAAGCAGGCATCATTTCCAAATTAGAAATGATTTGGAGTTTTAATTGCTGAAGGCACGGGAAGTAATCATCACTGTCAGGGTCTGTCTCTATCCACTCAACAATCTTTACACATTCCAAAGTCAAGACCCTGAGTTTAGGGAATCCTCCTTCCATCAGCTCCCATTTTTGGCCGTCCATTGACTGCTCTCTTAATCTGAGGACTTCAAGATTGGGTAGTTGTTCAATCAATGACATTTTTCTACAGGGAAGACCCAGAGCTTGAAGACTTAACTCTTTCAAATTCATGGGAAAAGAAAGCTCAACATGTTCCCGTGAACCTGAGAAATAGTTGCCCCCTAAGGTGAGTGACTCTAGGCATTCTAGTCGACTCATGTTGCAGCATACTCTATTTCGTCCCCCACAATTGAAAATTTGAAGTTGGTGAACGTTGGGAATCCTTCTCAATATGTTCTCTCCCTCTTGATCAAGATAAAGACACAGATTTGAGAGTGTGTCTAAATTGGGTAAAGTGGAGAGGTTTTCAACAACGTTGTCGCTGGAAGAGAGAAGAATAATGCAGTTACGCTGTACATGTACATGCCTCAACTTCTTCATGTTCCAGATGCTATCTGGCAATGAAACCGTCGTGCAAGAATTTAGACGGAAGGTTTCCAAATGTGAGAGCTTGGCTATAGATGGTGGAATGAATTCCATGGGCTGAGCTGTACGAAGGGCTAAGTACCTCAAACAAAGAAGTGATTCGACTTCAGCTGGAAGCTCCTTCAACATTAGGTTAATGTCCTCTAAATTCAAAACTTTAAGACGTTTGTAGATGCAAAAAAAGGGGGAGATATTAAGCATCCCAAACTTATCTCCTGGAGTAGCATTGAAGAATAGCAGAGTATCTAAATCTGGACAAAATAGTTTTGACTTTATAAAATCTTCTTCACTGCAGCAAATGGACAACCGATGTAGGTTGGGAGGCTCATTAAAGATAGAAAGCTCATCATATCCTCGCAGGATCTGAAGAAAATTTTTTTCCTTCGCCACAGTCTTACAGAACTCTAATATCAAATCGTGAATGTAACAAGTTTTGCCTCCACCAATGGATCTGTTTTCACTTACCATAACTAAGTTTCGATGAATTAGGTCCATCAGATATTCTTCTGCAATATCCTCTGATCTCTTTCCTTCAATTATTTCCACGAACCCTTCTGCAATCCAGAGACACATCAACTTCTTGGCACAAATTTTTTCATCCTCTCGAAATGCAGCAAAATACAGCAAGCATGCCTTCAAGTGATATGGTAAATGCTCATAACTGAGCTCCATCGACTTCTTGAATTGTTCTGCACCAGACACCGTGGTTGAAGTTAAACTTTCAGCAAATTGTTCCCAAACACAAATATCATGCTCTATAGTTGCTAGGACTCCAGCTACAACAACAATTGCAAGTGGCAATCCCTTGCACTTTTTGGCGATCTCCATTCCCAATCCATGCAATGCTTGAGGACAATCTTCTTTTCCAAAAACCTTCTTCTGCAGTAATTCAAAACTTTCTTTCTCACTGAGTGGGTGAAGATAGTGAGGTTCTCCACCATATTGAACCCGTGAAGCTACATTAGAAGATCGACTCGTAAAGATGATTCTACTTCCATTCTTGTCATCCGGGAATGCAATTCCCAGCTCATGCCATGCCCCGGTGTCCCATACATCATCAAAAACAACAAGATACCGATTCTTCAATAGCTTTTTGCGGAACATTTCAAGCAATGCATGTTCATCCTTTTGAAAGTCATCATCCATCCTGGAATGTTTGGCATCAGAGCACAAAATTTGTATTAACAAGCTTTTCATGTTAAATTCTTGAGAAACAGTGCACCAAAGACGAATGTGGAAGTTACAGATTACTGAACTATCATTGTAAACTTTTTTGGCTAAAGTTGTCTTACCAACCCCAGCCATTCCCACAATGGGAACAATTTCCACCTGTTTTGTTCCCCATATAAGTCGTTCAATTACTTTTGCTGCCTCATCATCAAGGCCAACCATGACTTCATGGGCTATTGGCATTTTACCTTTTGATAGCATGCGGCCGGAAGTCTTGCTAACTTCTGTTGCTCTTAAGCTATGAAAGGAAGGAACACTTTCAATAATGCTTGAGCCACTGATCTGATCCTTAAAATGCTCGATACGAATGTTGGTATTAGCCAGCATATCATAACAGGCAAAGGCTTCTGTGGATTTTGAGAAGCTAACTTCTCCTTCTTCCGCTCTGTTTAGAGAAGGCGAGCAAATTATAATGCCTGCCTCACTAAGAAGAGCACCAATTGTTTCATTTTGTTCATCCCTCTTCTCCTGCTGCTCCCTTAAAATGCTTCTCAAGAACCTCAGTCCTGCATAGAGTATTTGCATTTCATGTTTCATAGAATCCATGAAGCTAGAGCTGCAGCATAACAGCTCCCAGAGACAACTTATGAGAGAATCATTGAAGTTGTTCAATATCTGCTTATCCATCATTCTATTATGCAATGATTTTGAGGATCTTGTAGCTCTAAGAACTTCCATATAAATCTCATAGACTTGAAAATCAATAGGCGTGATTTTCTGTTGTTGCTCATATATCATGGAGCAGAACTCAGGATTGCAGAACGCATCATCCCAACAAGAACACATGTAAGAGAGGCATGCTGCGTTCAAAGCCACCACTTCAAAGTGAGCCAACAGCAAGGCAGGAATATCTACAGTTCCTCGCAATTTGGCAAAGGGAATGAAGCTTTTCAAGAATGTTAGCTTTGCTTCAAGGGCTTGGACTTGAACACTAACTTGGGGATCCATTTCAACAATACACAAATCGATAGTTGTTAAATCCGCTAGATTTTGCAGAATGCTGTCTATAAATTCCATTAGTTCATCAACAGGCATGCAAGAATTTGTTTCCAATGATTTGCTGCTAGCCAAAGCAAAATAAACTTGGATGATTGCTTGCTTAAATGATTTGATCTGTTTCAAAAATTTAAAAACCACTTCATCGCCAACATCACGTATGCCACGTGCATCAGATTCCAACATAAGGTAAAGAGAGTGAATGTCCTCCTCATATTTGTTAACGGTATCTTCAATGCAAGATAAAAAAGATGGAAGACTCACCTCGTTACCAACATTCTCGGATTCCAAGTGAAAATCACTGCCGTAGCTCCAATTTCTTGCACACATAACAAATGTTCTGAGAAATGTTATGTTCAGGTACGCAGCTTCAATTTTGAGAAATGTTACACCCACGTACGTATATCCAATTTTGCCTGTTCGGAACATGACATTGAGGTTGTCCACAAGCAACTTTAGATCAAGGAAGACACGATCGACGCTGCAAGTGGAGGCCACGTCCATCTGTTGTGCAGGGATTTTTCCTTAGTTTCACTCTCAAATTTTAAGGGAGAAAAAGATCTAGCCGACTGCAGAGCAAGCAGCCCGAAATTTTTTTTCCTAGTGGGAAGGTGAAGAATGAGAAATGAGATAATAAATTATTCAACAGACAAACGGAGCGAGGTCAAGAAAGAACAGATGAATCAAAGTTAACGAGAGAGCGGTCAAATAATCTGGAAATGATCTTGGTTTGAATAAAGTAAAGAAATTTTATTGACTTTTTTTTTTTTGATACAATAACTTCCTATACACTATGAGGAGGGAAGACTTGAAGAGGTTCTGGGAAACCCGGAGGGGACTGAACCACCACTGGGCGAGACGAGTGAGTTAAGTAAGGCCACATTTAATTATGATAAATTAGTCCTTTACCTTACCAAGCCTTATAGTTTTTTGGAGTTCTTTTTAAATACTCATTTCGTTGTTGAGAAAGTGGTCTGGAATTGCACGTTAACAAAGGTACTGACACTTTTATAATTTCGCTCATTTTGGTATAATCATCGCGTGGTAAAATGTACTGACTCCCATTCCCTTTGTACAATTTTTCCAAAAAACTCAGGGGACGTTTATGAAATTATCCCACTGTACATTTATATTGACTCAAATTGAAAATAACTAAATCAATAAGGGAAAAACCTTCCGAAATCTTAAGTGGAATACGTGCAAGTGGTGGGTCGGGTTTCATAGAATTATTGGGAATTGTTGTATTCCATCCCCACACAATGAGGTGAACAACTCTTTTGTCTTTTTTCAAATGAAAAGGAGAGCTACTCATAAAATATGCGCATTATCATAATGAATATAAACGCTAAGATAATAAATATAAACAGTAAAACGATAATGTACAAAATTAATTCCTTTGACAAGTGGTGGAATATAAGTTGCACTTGGAGACAAATGCAAGTGGTGGCCTCGGTGCACTTGGGGCCCCTGTTTTTGCAATAATTCCACAGTTTAATATGTTAAACTTTATAATTAAGAAGCCGTGCTTTGATAGCAGCTGTGGAGCAAGAGTTTGAGTCTTTTAATTCATCCGTGTTTAAAATATGACAATTTTGTCAATTATGGTTAAGCTATTACCTTATTTAGTGTGGGTATATTATTATTATTATTTTTTTTTTTTTTGTCGACGGAGTGGGTATCCGGGTCAAGTCCGTAAAGGCGGCCCGACTAATCTAGTGTGGGTATATTAGGAAGAACAAAAAATAAAGAACCATCAAAATATAAATGATCCCAGAGGCTTTTATTGGGAGGAGTATAGAGATATAAATACAAATATAGCTTTAACTGGTTTCTTTTCATTTTTTTTTTATTTTAGCATGAATCTTCAAGCTAGCTCTCTAGTTTTCTTCAATTGTTTTCCTTCTCGAGCAAACCACTAAATTTGATCACTTTCTCTTCTAATTCTTTCGTATTAATAATCATGACCATTGATCTTGGAGATTAATAACCATGACCAACAAAGTAAAGAGTCTGAGAAAAAAAAACTTGAGGGCTTCTTCAACCCTTAAAATTGTGGAAGCAGAGAATTCGAGATTTCTACAATTATTAGTGTCAATTATATCATAAAATATACGCATTACTATAATAAATGTAAACTCTAAGATAATAAATATAAACAGTAAAACAATAACGTTCAAAAATTCATGCTACCGGCGTGCATTAATGTTACCAAAATACTATAGTCAAAGAAATGATTGGATTAAAGAAGTGGAAATTTCTACTAGTTAGTAGTAGTATTTCATTTTCAAGGGCCCGGACTTAAATGCACGCTAATTATTTGTATAAATTTATTTACTTGTATTATAACAATATTGTTTAATCATATTTTATTTCACATATATCACATTAAAATAGTCATACAATACTTTTAAAAATATTATTCCAAATAATCTCATATGCGAACACAAGTGTATGCCCATTTCAGTGTTACTTGGACCATTGGAAATTAATTTTAGTCTTCTCACTGGTCTTTCTTCCATATTCGGGGGGTCCATTTGGAAAATGAGAGAGAAGGGGACCGGTTGTTCTTCGGGTCAAGCACGGCATACCCATATTTTTAAATGTTAGATATCAATTCTTAAATATTTTCAAATGTTGACGAAGAATTGGTGATAATGGTCTCGAGAGTCAGAACCGAAATGCATGCTAAACCAAGCATATACTGTATTAGAAATCAATTCAACTCTTAACATTAGTCTTTCTTCCACATTCGGACGGTCCATGTGCAAAATTCGATAGATTGATGAAGACCGGATACTGTTCTGGTCAAGAATGGCTACTGGACGGCCGCTTTTCTTGTTCTTTAATTCAAGCTTTAGCCATTATGAGGCAATGTTTTAGATGGGAGAAGATTTCATTCACAATGCGTAGCCATTCTGGTCTTGTGATTCTAAACTGTTCCAATTTTTAATGTGTGACCAACTATATTTAGATTTTTGGGACCCGAACAATTTTGGGCTAATTGATATATGTCGCAAGAACATTTTCATATTCTCTTGTGGTTAAATTCAATAATATTATACACAGCTAATGAATTGATAAGGCTTTTATAGTATTGTATTTATCTCTCAGGCAAGACTACAAACGAATCTCGTAAACCAGCTTTCTAGCAGCAGCGACAACTGCCTCAATATTGGCTGGCTGAGCTCAAGCAGTTTGATCAAAGTATCAAATCAAGCAGTTTGATTAAGAAAATACTCTTAAACCTCATGATATGTAGACAAACATTTTAACATTAATACTGATCATGTATTTTAAATTCCTTCAAGAAAAATATTATAATTAATATCTACTTACGTATGAGCTCAATTAATACTTAGGATCTATGCAACTGGAGGTCATCTCCATCTCTTATAATGCAAGGAACTTCCTCAATTTCACTCTCAAATTTTAGTGTAGCATAAGGAGAAATATTAACAAATCTCGCCTTCTCCAGATCTAGCAAGTATTTCTTTTGTGGATGACAGGTGCCGAACCTGTGCAATAATAAATACCTGCTTAAATAAAATATAATTTCTGTAGATACTGATAAGCAGGATCGAATCCACAGGGACTGGGGATAATTCGTTTCTTTTAAAGTCCAAAGTATGGGGTTTTTTTTGGAGAATATAAAATAACTAATTAACTAACTAATAAAACAACTAATAGAAATAAATAGAAATTAATCAATAACCAATATGACTCTAGCCGAAGGTACAACTTTTCAGACACGATCCATGCAACTGATCATCGACGCAAAGATAATTCAATTACTCATTAATAGATTGGTTATAGTTGCCATACACGCGATGAACAACCAGCCTTTCCTTAATTTCTCGATAGTTAAGGTACGACCGTTAACTATTTCTCTAACCAAGAAATAACCCTAGGTACGACCATAAGATTTAATTACTTGACTGCATTAATAATTAGAAAAGCCCAACCCTAACCAACAAACACGCTACGAGGGTTTGTTTGAGTTAGATCATACGTTTCCCTAACATGAAACCAATCACGCTAGTCGCCACAGGTATTAATCGATAGAACAATTACGGATTCAATCAATTAATATGACAGTAGATTATTAGGTTAATTCGAATATCGGGCCCTTGACATTCAAATAACAAAACAATCATAAACAATTAAATCAGGAAACGTACAAATACCAATAAATAAAAGAAATAAATAAAATAATTAGATCTCACAGATGTTCGGAACCGAGTTCTCAAATTGACCTTCGACTAGAAAAACTTAGCCACGCCTCATGAGAAAATCTCCACGTAATTTAATTGAGGTCTAGGCCATCAAAGGAACCAAGAAAGAATAAAACTAAACTATGCTAAAAGCTGTCCCCAGCCTTTCTTACGATTGTCCCTTTTAAAGCCAAAAGAAAACATGAAACAATGCTATCTATCTAGTGGTCCCCACTGAATTGAGAGTCCAAGGGCCATAGAATTGGAGCTCTGCCAAAGTCCTTGTTTTTAGTTTCCTCTTACCCCTAAGACTCCTAGTACAAGTCCACCCTTTTCAGCATAAAGATAGGAAATCCCTTTTCGTAGCATCCTGTGGAGCCCGGCTTGTATTTCCTTTTAGAACTTCCCATGTGTGGAGTGTTTATCTCAATAAAGTCTCCTTTTTAGCACTTGTTTGCTCCACTTCCTGTAATTAGGGCCAAATACCAAATATAAGTATATTTCAATTATTAAAACAATATTTGACAAGAACAAAGAGGGAAATTAACCATAAAATTAACAACAAATTATGCCCTATCAGTGGAATATTTAATTATTCAACAAACAACTGGAGCAAGAAAAAAAGATTAACAAGTAACAATATGTAGCGGTGACAATAGTGTAGGAATTACTAGAAAGTCACATCTCGGTTTGGAAAAGCAAAGAATTTTTTTATTCGTTACTTTATGATTTTTGAATGAATTATTTCACTCTCATTTTGTAGCTAAGAAACACCAGTGTCGGCATTGTCCACTAAGAAAGGGACCCTACACCTAGACACTTTATATTTAATTTAAAAAATTTTTGCTTTCCATAAGGTAAGACTTTCTTGGAATTTTCGAGAGAAAAAGAGCATATAAGGGGCCCAAAAAAAAAGAAAGGAAAAATTAAAGTTGAAGAGAAATTTTTGTTGTCACGAAAATAGTTTCTTTCATTTTCAAGTGAAAGGGAAAAAGAGAATGATAATTTATAATTAGTCATCTATGTTAGCTTTATTTCGCTTTTTTTTTCTTTTTGTTGAAAATTCAAGCATTGTTGTTCAACATGCATGCTCCAAAAATCAATCTTATAATCCAAAATCAATAGCTAGTTTTTATTTTCAAAAGAAAATAGTAAATTGACTTCAATGGAGATTTTAGTTTGATGGAATCTTTGACTTGGGTTTAAATTAATTGCTAACAAAGGCCTTAAGCCAGTGATGGAGCCAGGATTTTTTCCTTGGGGGGGACCAAAAATTTTTCGAACAAAATTATCTTAATATGTTATGTTCAAACTAATTTTCATTTATTTAAATATATGACATCTTAAAATATCAAATTTTAATTTTAATTATAAAGGTATGTCTATTCCATAAATATGTAGTATAGTCATAACTTAAATTAAGATAAGAAATAACATTTGATTAAATATCTTATAACATCACAAACCACTTAAGTTGCACATTATGAGAAGATGCTCCAATATGCCACTTGTGCAAAAACAAAAATATAACTATGTAATATAAATATAATTATTTTCAATTAAAAAAAGATAAAAGTTATGTTAATATACCTTGAAATTTCATCCTCTTTTATTAAAAGTAAATTGAGATTTACGTTCTTTCATAGAACTAAATTCATCTCTAATTGAATCAATGATAATTTTTCGAACAACTTCCTTTTTTTATGTACATTGTTAGGCAATCATTTAAGAAATGGTCTTTTATCTTGTTTTGGAGTTTTATTTTGATTATTTTCATAATTGAAAATGCCATTCTATAGACTATAAAACAGATTCAGGATTTTTTCCTCGGGAGAGGGGCCAAAATTTTTCTGAACAAAATTATCTTAATATGTTATGTTCAAAATAATTTTCATCTATTTAAATATATGACATCTTAAAATATCAAATTTTAATTTTAATTATAAAGGTATGTCTATTTCATAAATACGCAGCATATTCATAACAAAAATTAGGAGAAAAAATAACCTTTGATTAAATATCTTATAACATAACAAACTACCCAAATTGTACATTATAAGAAGATGCTTTAATATATCATTTGTGCAAAAATAAAAATAAAAATATAACTATACAATATAATATAACTATTTTTAATTAATAAAAGATGAAAGTTATGTTAACATACCTTAAAATTTCAACCTCTTTTCTTAAAAGTAAATTGAGTTTTACGTTCTTTCATAGAACTAAATTTATCTATAATTGAATCGGTGCTAAATTTTGATCATTCTTTTTTTTATGTACATTGTTAGACAATCATTCAAGAAATTATCTTTCATCTTGTTTTGGAGTTTTGTTTTGATTATATTCACAATTGAAAATTTACGTTCTATAGTTGCAGTTAATATAGAAAGAGTGAGAACAAATATAATCAATCTGCCAATAACAGGATATACCACTCGATTTCTTGTCTTCACCAAACTTTCAAGTAATTATTTGATATTTGTATATGAGTCAACAAGAGGCTAGATCACTAATTTTAAATTTTTTATCAAATAGGCTAAGGTGTATATTTGTATATGGGCCAATAAAGTAATTATTTTTATTTTAGCCCATTGATAATTATGAATTGAGACTTTTGTTGCAACACATCAAATTGGGTCAATTTACTATGGATCATCAAATTATATGTTTAATTTTTTGAATGTTAAATAATTAGTACAATAAAAAATAAATAACTTTTTTTGAAGAAAAAATTAAATCAAAAGGTGGCTAATTCATACATACACAGATATATATATATATATATATAAACTCTCATAATATAAACTAAAATTATAAAAAATTGGGGGGACAATTTTAACTTATATATATATTTACATATTATGAATTAAAATTTTCAAAACTTAAGGGGCCATGGCCCCCCTTGGCTCCATCATTGCCTTAAGCCATGAAAAAAGAGTAAAGAGGAGTCAACATCAGTCCATGATTACGTTTCACGATCGGCGTCCTTTTCGCCTAATAGATTTATAACCCGAACCAGTTCTATTGGTTCGACAAAAAATTAAATCATAACATTGTCCACGGTCGTAGAGTATAGAGCTGCTCACAAATCGAGCCAATCGTGACTCGAGTTCGGTCAATAGCGAGCTCGACTCGAGCTCAAACTAATTAAGTCGAGATCGAGTTCTAGTTAATCAACTCGAGCTCGAGGTTAAAAATATTAAGTTCATTGGTTCACAAGCTCGATTATGTATATATATTTTTTATTTTAATAGTAAAATTACATATATATTTCTAATATTTTATTATTTGTTAAAAATTATTATTTTATTCATTTTTAAAAATAAAATAATTATTTTTTATTTTTTAAAAATAAAATAAAATAATTATTTTTTATTTTTTAAAAATAAAATAAAATAATTATTTTTTATTTTTTATTTTTTAAAAATAAAATAAAATAATTATTTTTTATTTTTCAAGCTGGAGCTCGAGCTTGACATTTTGAGCTCGTCAAGCTCGAGTGTCATAAAATTAACTAGAGGCTTGGCTCGATTAGACCAAAACTCGATTCGGTTCGGTTCGTTTGCACCCCTAGTCGAGTATTCGAATGACTGGGTATTTGGCAAAGCAGTTTATGGACCTGAAGGTACTAGACTCGATACCAAAGTTAAAAAAAGAAATCATATTTTCATAATTGAGAATTAGAAAATAATTAAACACCTAAAATACTTTATTTAAATATAATTCATTATTTGTTAAGAAAGATCGCATAACCATCAATACTTGCATATTCATAGTAAAAACAAGTTTGTAAATATCACTTATTCTCAACAACAAAAGCTAAATATATTATATAATTAGCAAGTTAAATAAGTTGAGACTTTTATATTGTTGAGATAGTCAAGTATATCGTCTCAAATATAAATATTTGATGAAAGAAGATTATGTATTCCTCTATTAATTTTAGTTTTCATGGACAAAATTGTAAGTATATCCTTACATATGAATTGGGTCAGGCATATGCAATTTTCGAAGCCTTTGAATTGCGACAGAATGTTCTCGAACTACACATATTAAAAACCGATTCAAGTATCCTAAATTTGCGGTTCAGATCGAATCAATGTTTGCGATTTTTTGGGTTTCTCTAATCAAAATAAACAACGTGTGTTACGTAAAATTGCAAATCTATATTACTAACAATCAAACAAAAATTTATTCCTATCATACTCTACCATGAGTAAATTCCCAAAAAGAGAGAGTTTTCAAACTAACTTCCCAAAGGGTGGCAATTTTTGAATCTCTTCCCAAAAGGTGAAAAACGCATCCAAGGAATGCATTCTTCCAAATAAAAACGTAATTTTCAAATACGTTATTTTAACTTTCATAAATTTATTTAAATAGGGAAAATTGGTTAAATAACACATTAGTAGAATGCATTTTTTGATGTCACCGAAAAAACACATTTCAGAAATGCACTATTTTGTATAAAAACTCATTAGACGAATGCGTTTTTTGTTTATCAATCTGTACCACTTTTTTTCATTTCTTTGATCTTGACTTGGGTTATGTACGGTTTTTTTTTGAAAAAAATTATCTTATTATTTTATCGAAGTTATTGTTAATTTAGCTCACTAACACATGTCAAGATCCAAAAAATGGTTATTTCATAGTTGTTATTAATTTATCTGGTATAGATTTCATTTTAAGTTTGCAAAAGACTTAAAGGTTTTGAACTTTGGATTTTACATACGTATGCACATATTTTGTATCTCAAATGTTGGTAATTTGTCTTAAAAAATCTTAACACTTTTTGTAAAGAAAATTTTACGATTCGTAAAAGGTTAATCCTAAATGTTTAGTGTAAAAATATGATGGCCCTAAATGAGTTAGAACAATCACATATCTTGAAAACTTGAAACAAAGGAAAAATTCCAGAACTCCTCTGAGATTTCTGACACTAGCACTCACCTCTTCTATGGTTTAAGAAATAGCAGTAACCTCCCTTAAACTTACTGATTCTATTGCATATTCAGTCCAAACTAGAAAAAGTGTCATTAAAATATTGTTTTAAAGAGTGAGATCAGAAATTTGTACCAGATTTGCCCTTTGTATTACCAAAGTAGTATTAGCAAAGGAATGACAAAGTACTACAAAATAATTAACAATTAATAAATTTCAGGCGGTATAGTTTATGGGCAAATGGGCATTACCTATTCAAAATACTAGATGTTTTGTAGATATTTTATTCTCAAACATTCAATTTATAATAAATATATAAATATTTTTAAGTAAAATTCAAAAAGTGTTACAGTAATTTCTTGCAAAAAAAACTAGTAGGTTATCTATTTAACATAAATTAAATATTTTTTAAAAAAGAAATATCCCATAAAGTACCAACTCTTTATGGCTTTTCTCTATTATATGAACCAAGTACTAGGTTTTTATGGACATTTTGTTCTGAATCATTTAATTTATGCTAAATATATTTGCAAATAAAATTCAAAAGCCGTTACACAAATATTTTTACGAAAGGAAAACTAGCATGTTTTGGATTTAATATAAATGAAGTATTTGAAAGTAAAAAAAAAAATATCCATAACATACCAGTTCTTTACGAGTTTCTTCCATTATTTTACTTTGAATCATTTAATTTATATTAAATACATAAATGTTTATAAGTGAAATTCAAAAAGTGTTACACTAATATTATTATGAAAGAAAAACTAGTAGGTTTTGTATTTAATAT
The DNA here is from genome assembly GCF_003713205.1 of Coffea eugenioides. Lineage (NCBI taxonomy): Eukaryota > Viridiplantae > Streptophyta > Magnoliopsida > Gentianales > Rubiaceae > Coffea > Coffea eugenioides. Next base: position 15,215,154 of record NC_040037.1, read on the forward strand.
AAATTAAATATGTGAAAGTAAAAAAAGAAATTACCTACTTTTTGCTAGCTCTTTACGGGTTTCTTTTATTATATGAATAAAGTACTAGCTATTTATACGCATTTTACTCTGAATCATATAATTTATGTTAAATACATAAATGTTTGTAAGTAAAATTTAAAAAGTAATATACTAATATTTTTACGAAAGGAAAACTAGTAGGTTTTGTATTTAACATAAATTAAATATGTGAAAGTAAAGAAAAAAAAGAAGAAATTGCCCATAACATATCAGCTCTTTATGAATTTTCTTTATTACACGAACAAAGTAAGAGCTATTCGTGAGCATTTTACTCTGAATCATTTAGTTTATATTAAATATACAAATGGTTGTAAGTAAAATTCAAAAGTATTACACTCATATTTTTACGAAAGGGAAACTAGTAGGCTTTGTATTTAACATAAATTAATTATGTGAAAGAAATACTCGCAAGTAATTTAATTAGTTTAATTAGTTATTTAATTAAATGCATCCATTTCATAAACCCTAAATTCGAAATTTCAAGTATTACCTAACAATATGCCTAATTAGCTCGGCAGTCTCCCAATCACCACCCTTGCTCTTACGCTGGTTGCGAATGCGGGATAAGATGTCCGAAAAAATTGAATGGGTGAAAGAGAGTATTGGAGGCACGTATTGGGTTAAATTGGCTTCACCCAAAAGCCTATGTTTTAGTCGACTTTCATTCACAACTAGTTTTGTACCCATTCGTTGAATGGAAATTATTTAAAAATAATAAATTATTTAGTGTAGTTCATAAAAATATTTTCATAAAATACAAACTTATTGTATAATCTATTATAACCTTTCTTAAATACATTGTTATTAAAAATTAGTCTTATAATGTATATTTAAACATCTAATTCAGTGATTAATAATTCAAAATGCAAAAAAAAAAAATCGACAATATGATGACGTTAAAAAACTTGAAAATAGGGAAGATCAAATTTTGGCTGATCTTCTGTAAACAAAAGAATGGCCAACCCGTTACCAAAACATCAAATTTGGTACTTAATATAAATGGCTTAAAGGTTAATGTGAAAAGAAAAGAAACCGAGTGAAATATTAATAAAAGATAATAATTCAGAATCAATCAAGTCACAGGAACATAGCAACCTTCTAAATCTGTTCATGGCTAATAGAAATCAAAACGAAAACATAAGATGTATTTTGCTATTAAGTCAAAAACATAAAAAATCTAAATAGTCTGATGTATATTGCATGACGTGAACTGCTGTATGACAATGAACTTGATGTCTTGCCATTTATGTAACTAATGACACCTTTTTAGGAAAGATGACTTTATTATATATATATATGATTTATTAAGAATCCTATTAGGGGGTTAAAAAGATAAGTGACAGGTGCCGAACCTGTACAATAATAAATACCTACTCGAGAAAAATACAGATTTTGTATATAGCGGTGAGTAGGGTCGAATCCACAGGGACTGAGGATAATTCGTTTCTTCTAGAGTCCAAAGTATGGGGGGTTTTGGATTAAATGCTAACTGAATAAATTAACTGCAGAAAATAATTAATTAAAAGAAATGATTGGGGAAACTCTAGCCAAGGGTACACATCAGAAATGGTTCATGCACTGATCATTGATGCAGAAATAATTCCAACATTTAGCAATAGATTAGTTATAGTTGTCATGCACGCGATAAACAACCAACCCTTCCTTAATTTCTCGATAGCTAAGGTACGACCTTAGCTATTTCTCTAACCCAAAAATAACCCTAGGTACGACCGTAGGATTTAATTTCTAGATTGCATTAATAATTAGAAAGGTCCAATCCTAACCAACAAACACGCTACGAGGGTTTGTTTAAATTAGATCATATGCTCCCCTGACATAAACCCAATTACGCCAGTTGCTACTGAGGTAGAGATAACGAACAATTACGGATTCAATTACCCCTATTTAGCAAAAATAGCCTATATGAATAATTAATTATTGCGCACTAATCAATCATACACAAGGCCATAGCAATTAAAATCAAGGAACATATAAATACCAATAAATGAAGAAAATAATTAAAACAGATTCGATCTCACAGTAATTGTCGAACCAAATCGTCAGTTGTCCCCTTGACTAGAAAAGCTTAACCACGGCTCATGAGAAAATCTCCCCGTTGGGGAATATTGTCGAATACCTGGCGTGTGTCAGAGGCCAGTCCAAAGAAAGAAAACTAGAACTAAACTAAAAAACTAAAACTAAAGCCCTAGATATCCTTTGCTTCTGTACGTTGTCCCCTTTTAAAGCAACAAAAGAAAGATGACTAAAAGCTATCTAGGTGGTCCCCACACATGTGGACAAAGCCTCCCAAGTACTTCTTGTTCCAAGTCTCTTTACGTTGCTTTCTTTGAAGCCCAAATGACCAAATGCCTTTCACTAGCTTGTGGTCCCCCACCAATTCAAGGGCCCAAGGATTGAAGCCCTTAGAAGTCCCCATATTTTTCACAAAGTCCCTCCTTTTTGGTAGTTTTCTGCTTCATTCCTGAAATTGATTCCAAATACCAAATATGAGTAAATATCAGCAATTAACACAATATTTGTCAGGGATAGAAGGGAAAATTAATAATAAAAATACTAACAAATTATACCCTATCAATTCCCCCCACACCTGAATCATGCTTGCCCTCAAGCATGGGAGCAGCAATTGAACACCAAAATTTTGACAATGGCTATCGCTCTAACTACCTAATTGCCAAGATATCAAGAAAAATAATAATCAAGCATCAATGGTCAAGTCCAAGAAACATCACTCCTGGTTAGCTTCTAAACCATAAACTCTTCCAATTTCAGGTTAACGAATCTAAGAAAAAGGAATAATGTACAACATTTATCAGCAAATGGTCCAATTATTAACCAAAATCTCAACATTAAATCCATAATTCGGCAAGCTGATTTTTATTACACACTAACACAACCTTCACTTTTTTTCACATTTTTTTTCCTACTTTTCTCTTTTTTTTTTCAATAGTAACAAAAGACTTAGTCGCTAGCCATTAGAGCCTTTTGACGCGAACTCCAACATTGGCAAGATGAAGGAGCCCGGTTACTCAGCTTCTATCGCCACGTGACCACGTACTCATAGGAATTACTACCTTTTGACGCGAGAATCAACACTTTTAGGTGCAGATCCCCGGTTACTCAGTAGTAACTAATAGCGGAGTACAGTCAAGTTTATTCATAGCTAAAAATCACAAAAACTCAATATAACACAAGAACCAAAAGAAAACTTGCATCAGCTAGCCTCATTTTCAAACATGGAGAACTAAAGTTAATAACCGGACCAATTCACATGAAAATGCCAATAATCATTCCCTATGCCTAGGAAAGTTAACCAAAAATTATAAGAGTAAAACAATCATCGATATTCACCAAAGAGATATTTTTGGACTCAACCATATTAACTTGATACCCTTTTATTATTAAAATTTGGCAATAGCAGAAATAGAGGCAACAATCCAACATCAAATTTTGGCATGCACTTACGAGCCAATCACTAAAAAGAAGAAAATGAAAATGAACGAAAGATACTAGCACCATAACTGCTCCCCCCACACCTAAATCCTACATTGTCCTCAATGGAGGAATTAAAGCAATTAAAGTGAAGAGGACAACGAAACTTTCCTCTTTGAGTGGCCAAGAGGTAGGCGGGGACGGTGGAGGAAACCAATGTGGTGGAAGTACGCGCCCAAGTTCTGAGACATCATACTCAATTCAACCAGCAAATGCAAAACTCTGTCCTCCCAAAATCTCAACAAATAGCTCCAGTTGGCCAGTTAATGCCTTAACTCAGAATCAGAAATTTCAACATTGAGAGTTTAGGTATTTGACAATAACAATTCAGTCACAAGTTCTTGGCTGTCAATTAGACAGCCAATCAGATGGAATTACCAAATCTAGTCAAAATACCCCAACCAGTACCATTGGTGCACCCCACAGATAATGAAGCAACTTAAATGGCAAACCCAATCAACAAAATGTACATGTGAGGCACCCAAGGTCTATACAAATGTCCCATACAAAGCAGCGATTGCAATCAATAATCAGTAGTGGTCCTAATTTACTCAAATGCAGAATTAATGCAGCCCAACAATTCAACTGGATGTACCCACCTTGACAAGCAAAGCAAGTGGCACAGGTTTCCCAAGTCAACAGGCAATTCAGAGATAACTCAACCGAAATCACAGTAGAAACTTCAATTAAATACACTCAACATGAATAAGCCAAGCAAGTGTCATAGAAACTCCCCAATTCAACAAGCAATCACAGTATTTCAACTCACCCAAAAACTCAACAATTCCACCCAAAAGTTGAACAAATGCCCCCAGCGGTGAGCCTCAAGAAGTGAACAAGTCAAGCAATAGTAGTGGAAAACTCTGACATTAACAACTGAATCTCAAACCCCCAGCATTTCAACTAGATGCACTGAACTGGAATAAGCAATGTAGAGGGTATAGAAGCCTCCCAATTTAACAAACAAGTGCAATATTTCAGCTCACCCAAATACTCAACAAATGGCTCCAGTTGGCCAGTAGAAGTCGCAACCCAAAATCAGCAATTTCAAGGATAACAGCTCAGGGCTTGGACAATAATCACTTAGCCAACCAAATAGAAGTACCCAATTGAGGTCCAATCACCCCACCAGTACCACTGGTGTAGTAAACTATGGAAGAGAAATCACACACCACCAATATCAGGCCACCGACAAACCAAAATAACAATTAACACTGCTCATAATTGAGAATCGCAACAATCAAAACACAAGCAAAGTTGCCTCCCAATTAGCAAAAGACAATTTCACGAATCCAGCCCACCCAAAAATTAGCAATTTCAATGATAACAGCCCAGAAAGTTGTCAATAAGAACTCCGCCAAACAACTAGGGGTAAACAAATTCAATTGAAAATATTCCCTCCAGTACCACTGGGGGTAAAAACGTAGGCCAAAATCAATGAAACCTCAATCGGAACAAATCGCTCCAGGTGGCCAGTTAATGCACAATTGCACCCAACCCAAAAGAAGTAATAAATTCAAGTGAAAATACCCCAACCAGTGCCTTCCCCCCCCCTTTTTTTTTTTGGAATGAAAGAGTAAATGTACAACTCAATCAACCGAATTCGCAGTGATAGTTCCAAAAGTCAGCAATTCGAGTCCAAGCTTTCAGTGAAGAAAGGACGAATTAATCAGTGAAGAAAGGAACCCCAAGCTTCCAGCTCCCAATTAAGCAGCAAATAAGAGAGGACGAATCTATAGTAGCCACAAGAAATGACGCCCAATAGGTATACCACACAAGTGAAGAAATAAACTCCAACAGCCACAAATACCAATTGTGGAAAATCCTTAACAACACCAATCAATGTTAGAAATTGGGGAATAAAGTCCAAATACCTCTGCTAGGACCTCGGCAGTAGGCGGACAGAGGAGCTGTAGTGGTGGCGGGCAAGCTGGAGTTTGAGCAGGCGGCGGCGCGCAGCTCAGCGGAGAGGGGCGCCAAGCTGGTGGAGGTGAGCTGAAGTGCAGCTCGTTCGCCAAGTGGAGAGAGAGCAGAGGGGGAGCTGGGTGGCAGTTCGCGGAGCTTGGGCGAACTGTTGGTGGCGCGAGCTCAGGAGGCAGCGACGCGCTTGGAGTTGCGCGCGGAGATGTGGCGAGCTGGTGGAGCTGTTGGCGGTGGAAGCTGAACTCACGGCGAGAGGAGAGTTAGCTGGCGGTGCAGAGTTGGTGGTGAACAGCAGCGGAGAGAGAGGTGAGAGAGCGCAGGGGGCTGGTAGAGGTCCCCTGCTTGTGCGCACGATGCAGCGCGGCGTGTTGCGGACGAAGCTGGGGAAGAGCTTGCGGAGGAAGCGCAGGTGGAGATGGCGCAACGGGCTCACAGGGGAGAGGGCTGCGCGCGAGGGCTGCAGCGTTGCGGGTAGCGCGCGAGGAAGCTCCTGGTCGCGTGCGGCGTGGTGGTCAGCGGAGCGCAGGTGGGGCGCGACTTGGTGCTGGTAGCGGCGCGCCGTGGATGATGAAGAGGAGGAGGTGCTGCGTGGGTGAGGTTGTGGCGCAGTAGCGGCGGATGAAGGAATAGAAGGAAAAGGGGAAACAGGGGAGCGGTGGAGAAGAAGAAGAAAAATAAAGAAAGAAAGAAAGAAGAAGAAAAGAAAGAAAGAAAGAGAAATTTTTTTTTTTTTTTTGGGATTTTTTTTTTTTAAATTGAATTGAGATTGGAAAATTCGATTTTGAATACCAAAACTGAAAATGAAAAAGGAAATTACTGTTATTTAAAGAAAGAGGGAAGAAAAAAAAAATTTTTTATTATTTTTTTTTTTTTGAAAGTGAAAAATTATTTCCTTTGTTTTTGGGTCGTCAAACACCGCGTGGGCACGCCAAGATTGGTCTTCGTCCTCTGACCTCAGGAGACGCAAACACCGCGTGGGCACGCCAAGACTTCACTTCCTGATAACAGTGGAGGAAATATGAAAACCAATTACTACTCAATCGAGAAACGAAAAACGAAAGAAATGAACAACAAAAAATAATAAAATCAATATTTGGGTTGCCTCCCAAAAAGCGCATTTCTTTAATGTCTTTAGCTAGACATTATCATGTTTTGCTCATGGAGGATAAAATCTTGTGGCTCGCTTCAATGCTTCATCTTCAATGTGATTCTGGTAACCCTCATAGATGGAGTAATTCTTGAGTACACGAGCTACAGTCTTCCATGGACCAGTAGATTGCGCCAAACAATCAAGCATTGATCGCAATTCTTCATCCACTCCTCCATCAAGAGCATTCAATGGTTCAAGATATTTTTTCATTACCACTTTTAACTTATTCCTGTCATGAAATTTCAAATTTTCTGGTATAATAAAATCAATTTCAGTAACAGGGGTTGAAGAATAGGAGTCAGGAAAATATTGATTAAGGAGTGGAGAAGATGTCACCGCATTTGGAGATTGTCCACTGGATTCATTCACTTGGATGGGTTGCGGTTGGGGTTCCATTTCTTCATTTTCGGCTTCTTTTTCAACTGCATCTGTAGATCTCTCATTTTGACACTCTTGCATCTCCTCATCACTAGTCAAGCAAATTGCACTCTTATTTTCTTCAAAATCAACAATGGTTTTCGAGGGCAATTCTTCAATTTGAGAAGCCACCAATCGATTTATTCTGGATGTCAATAGACATATTTGATCTTCCAGATTACTCATTGCATCCTTCATCATCTCATTTCTCATTCGTGTCTCCTGTTGGAATTGATATGTATTAGTAGCTAATGATTCAACTATTTCTTCAAGAGACATACCTGACATAGATGATGATTCTGGAGACTCATACTGCTGAAAATTCATTGGCCCCGTTGTATAATTATAATCGGAGTTATCCCACCATTCTTGATCATACCCGTTTGGATTAGGGTTATACCACGTTTGAGACCAGGGTGAAAAATCTCCATAATTATTGAGGGGGACACTCAGATTATCTTGATATTCGGGGCACATACCGGTTGAATGATCCCTGGCATAACAAATTTTACAGGTTGCAGCAGCCATTCTTTCTCTAATAGAGTTCAGTGCCTCTGAATATGCAAACTTAGAAAAGAAACTAGTCTCGTCGCCTTCCCCGGAAACAAAATCTATTATATCACCAAAATACGGAGTGTTAGAAGCCATAAGCTATATATAAAAAAAAATAAAAAATAAAAAAAATAAGAGAAAAATAAATTAAAAATGAAAACAAGGTGAACTAAAAAAAAAACAAATTAATCTGACACCAGTCCCCGGCAACGGCGCCAAAAATTGACAGGTGCCGAACCTGTACGATAATAAATACCTACTCGAGAAAAATACAGATTTTGTATATAGCGGTGAGTAGGGTCGAATCCACAGGGATTGGGGATAATTTGTTTCTTCTAGAGTCCAAAGTATGGGGGGTTTTGGATTAAATGCTAACTAAATAAATTAACTGCAGAAAATAATTAATTAAAAGAAATGATTGGGGAAACTCTAGCCAAGGGTACACATCAGAAATGGTTCATGCACTGATCATTGATGCAGAAATAATTCCAACATTTAGCAATAGATTAGTTATAGTTGTCATGCACGCGATAAACAACCAACCCTTCCTTAATTTCTCGATAGCTAAGGTACGACCTTAGCTATTTCTCTAACCCAAAAATAACCCTAGGTACGACCGTAGGATTTAATTTCTAGATTGCATTAATAATTAGAAAGGTCCAATCCTAACCAACAAACACGCTACGAGGGTTTGTTTAAATTAGATCATATGCTCCCCTGACATAAACCCAATTACGCCAGTTGCTACTGAGGTAGAGATAACGAACAATTACGGATTCAATTACCCCTATTTAGCAAAAATAGCCTATATGAATAATTAATTATTGCGCACTAATCAATCATACACAAGGCCATAGCAATTAAAATCAAGAAACATATAAATACCAATAAATGAAGAAAATAATTAAAACAGATTCGATCTCACAGTAATTGTCGAACCAAATCGTCAGTTGTCCCCTTGACTAGAAAAGCTTAACCACGCCTCATGAGAAAATCTCCCCGTTGGGGAATATTGTCGAATACCTGGCGTGTGTCAGAGGCCAGTCCAAAGAAAGAAAACTAGAACTAAACTAAAAAACTAAAACTAAAGCCCTAGATATCCTTTGCTTCTGTACGTTGTCCCCTTTTAAAGCAACAAAAGAAAGATGACTAAAAGCTATCTAGGTGGTCCCCACACATGTGGACAAAGCCTCCCAAGTACTTCTTGTTCCAAGTCTCTTTACGTTGCTTTCTTTGAAGCCCAAATGACCAAATGCCTTTCACTAGCTTGTGGTCCCCCACCAATTCAAGGGCCCAAGGATTGAAGCCCTTAGAAGTCCCCATATTTTTCACAAAGTCCCTCCTTTTTGGTAGTTTTCTGCTTCATTCCTGAAATTGATTCCAAATACCAAATATGAGTAAATATCAGCAATTAACACAATATTTGTCAGGGATAGAAGGGAAAATTAATAATAAAAATACTAACAAATTATACCCTATCAATAAGGATGAGAATCTTAGTTTTGTACCCATTCGTTAAATGAGAATTGTCTAAAAATAATAAATTATTTAGTGTAGTTCATAAGAATATTTTCATAAAATACAAACTTATTGTATAATCTATTATAACCTTTCTTAAATACATTGTTATTCAAAAATAGTCGTATAATGTAAATTTAAACATCTAATTCAGTGATTAATAATTTGAAATGTAAAAAAAACCGACAATACGATGACATTCAAAAACTTGAAAATAGGGAAGATCAAATCTTGGCTGATCTTATGTAAACAAAAGAATGGCCAACCCGTTACCAAAACATCAATTATGGTACTTAATATAAATGGCTTAAAGGTTAATATGAAAAGAAAAGAAACTGAATGAAATATTAATAAAAGATAAGAATTCAGAATCAATCAAGTCACATGAACATAGCAACCTTCTAAATCTGTTTATGGCTAATAGAAACCAAAACGAAAACATAAGATGTATTTTGCTATTAAGTCAAAAACATAAAAAATCTAAATAGTCTGATGTATATTGCATGACGTGAACTGCTGTATGACAATGAACTTGATGTCTTGCCATTTATGTAATTAATGACACCTTCTCCTTCTTTAGAAGCTTTCTATCAAAGTCTAAAAAAAAACCATTGAAAACTGCACAAAATTTTTTTAACCCCAAAAATCCAGAAAATAATGTACACCTTCTTAGCTCGGCAGTCTCCCAATCACCACCCTTGCTCTTACGCTGGTTGCGAATGGGGGATAAGATGTCCGAAAAAATTGAATGGGTGAAAGAGAGTATTGGAGGCACGTATTGGGTTAAATTGGCTTCACCCAAAAGCCTATGTTTTAGTCGACTTTCATTCACAATAGCAGCAATGATGTCCGAAGCATGTGGGATCCTAATTAAAGTTGGGATTAATCCTACCAAGAGTGGTCCAGACGGAACAGCCCCCTCTCTATTATACATTTATATTGCCTCAAATTGAAAGTAACTAAATTAATAAGGGAAAAAAACCTGGGCCGGAAAAAAAAATCCTTGCGAAATCTAAAGTGGAATATAAGTTGTATTGGCAGACACATGCAAGTGGTGGGCTCAGTGCTTCTGAACCTTTCACAAGTAGTGGGTCCGGTTTCATAGAATTATTGGGAATTATTGAATTCCATTCCCACACATTGGGGTCCCTGTTTTTGCAATAATTCCACGGTCTTTTCACGAGGCTAAAAGAAAAAACTGACAATTTCCTCATCTACCTTTTCTTTAATTTTCAATTGATTCATTCTTTCTGTCTTTCTTTCCTTTTTTTTTTTTTCAAAATTCAAGTATTGTTGTTCAATATGTTTACATTCTATATAATGCTACAAACACATTTTTCTAAAAATAATTTTCTTCTTCTTCCTTATTAGATTTAGAATTTTCACTGAATTAAAAATAAAAAAATTTAAAAATGAATCTAAAATCTTAAGGGATATATCGAGCCAGCTGTGACTAGAGCTTTAGACACTTTATTGCCTGAGTTCTTTCAGCATGGAAATGGCATCAAAAGGGACCCGGGCAATGATAATTAATTAAGATAATTTGATCATGGTGAATCTAACGTTAGAAACTGCCAGCCAAGAAGTTTCTAGGTAATTGTCCAATTATTTTGTGTGAAGATAACCACTACTACTGAAGTACTTGCATTTCAGACAATAAAAGAAAAGAAAACCTTGGGGCATCTCAACTGAAAATCTCTAAGTTAAAAGTCCCTCATTTCAATGTCCGAAAGAAACAGATTAAAGATGAGACAACAGTTCCCAGGTCTTGGTTTCCATGACATAAAACGCTTAATAAATCTTTATCAAACGGCAATTCTTTTTTTTTTTCATCTCATTTTCATGCACAAAAATTGTATTTTTAACTTTTTCCCCCTCAACCATGAATCTGGTAGCGGGAAAACTTCTAAGAACCATCTCTATCCACTAGGCAGATCCCAATACTCATTGTATTTTTTGTTAGGGTGGTTATCTAAATTGAACCTTTGGTGAAAACTATCACCTATTAAATCCAAAATATATATATGGCGATTATTAAGAAATAAATTAACATTAAAATAGCAGAAGCGTACCTGAATCCATATTAACAAACTTGATATTTGAATCTTTAGAGAATTTGAGATAGCCTTCCAGATCAACACGTATTCACCAATCCTTGAGAGAGGCCTTTAGTTTCTCTCTGGTATCTTTCCTGACGATGGGATATCAGGGAAGAGTTATTTGTGGTATTAAGAAATATGACAACTAGAATTGATACCTGTGACCTAGGGACCATAACCCTATTTATAGGTAACATTCCTGTTACCTTTTGGAACCCTATTTCAACCCATCATAGAAATAGGAGCCCTTAAGTCTCTACACATTAAAAACCCATATCCTATTAGATACATTAAACCCAAACTATATTTGATCACTTTAATTGGGTTTGATCTTAATTGACAGTTTGCAATACATAATTATTCACATATAAATCGAATGTTGGATTAAGGATCCAACAATCTCCCACTTGGACTATATGTGTAATCTTATAATTATGTTTCGCAATTAATCGTATGAGCTCAACTTTACTGTCATTATCATAATGTATCTACAACCAATTCGGTCCATCAATCATATCAACATAGGATCAAAGTGGCCTTTGTTACAATTTTATAACTCGACCCGTCAATGGTCACATATATCGATGCAATGAATGACATGAATTATGATGTGGATGTGTAACATGAAAATTTCATGTAATGTAATCAAAACATGCCTATTTCCAACTGGTTCACCTTAAATTTTCATGAGATCAAACTATACTAAATTCAGAGTGTAAATAAATTCAAACTTTATTTATGCATAAAATATTCTTAAATCCTTAATAATCGAAAACTATCATAAGAGCATTTAAAAATAATAAACTCCCACTAAAACTGTACATCATTTAATAACACGACACCCATACGAGCAGTATGCTTATGAAATATTTTGGGTGACAATCCCTTAGTAAGCGGATCCGCAACCATGGAGTTTGTCTCGATATGCTCTATCGATAACTGTTCATTCTGCACTCTTTCTTTAACAGTCAGGAACTTGATATCTATATATTTAGATTTCGTCGAGCCCCTGTTATTATTAGAATATAGGACTGCTGATTTATTATTACAAAATAATTTGAGTGATCTTTCAATACTATCCACTACACGTAATTTTGTGACAAAATTTTGCAGTCAGATTCCTTGGTTGGATACCGCATAACAAGTTATAAACTCTGCAACCATAATAGAAGAAGCTATGATGGATTGTTTAGCACTCTTCTAGGAGATGGCACCTCCAACCAACAAGTAGATATAGTCTGACATTGACTTCATAGTATCTTGACATCCACCATAATCGGAATCAGTATACCCAATGATCTCTAACTCATCTGACTTTCGATACGTGAGCATGTAATCTTTTGTTTTCTGTAGATGCCGTAAGACCCGTTTGGTTGCTTTCCAATGATCTAATTTAGGATTACTCAAATATTTACCCAACATCCTAGTAATATATGCAATATTCGGACGCGTACATACTTGAGCATACATTAGACTCTCTACTGCTGATGCATAAGAAATCTTTTGCATCTCTTTTTTCTCAAAAGCATTCTTAGGACACTGCTCAAGACTAAATTTGTCTCCTTTAGTCATAGGAATGTCACCTGATTTACAATTTTACATGCCATATCTTTTAAGAACCTTTTCGATATAACCCTTTTGTGATAGTCTTAAAATACCCCAAAATTAATCCCGATATATTTGTATGCCTAACACAAAAAATGCATCACCAAGATCTTTTATCTCAAAATTCTTGGTTAGAAATTTCTTGATTTCATGCAATAGACCCATATCGTTGCTAGCAAACAAAATGTCATTAACATACAATATCAGAAAAATATATTTGCTCCCACAGAACTTATGGTATATACAATCATCCATTAAGTTCATCTCGAAATCAAATGAGATGATTACTTGATGAAATTTGAAATAACATTGTCGAGACGCTTATTTGAACCCATAGATGAATTTTTTAAGTTTGTAAATCATATTTTTTGGATCTCCTGATACAAAGTTTTCTGATTGCACCATATAAATTGTCTCATCAATGTTACCATTGAGAAACGCTGTCTTTACATCCATCTAATGTAACTCAAGATCAAAATGTGTCACTAATGCCATGATAATTCTAAAAGAGTTCTTTGAAGAGACTGAAGAAAAGATTTCTTAATAATCGATACCTTCTTTTTGTATAAATCCCTTGGCGATAAGACGAGTTTTGTATCTTTGCACATTGCCTTTCGAATACCTTTTAATTTTAAATATCCATTTACAACCAATGAGTTTCATTCCTTCTGGCAATGGGACAAGATCCTAAACATCATTGTCCCTCATGGCATCGATCCACTTTTGAGAATTTGAACTTTCTATCGCTTGACGGAAGTTGATTGGATCATCTTCCATCAATCCAAGGTCATTCTCATGTTCTTGAAGAAAAACAATGTAATCATCTAACACTGCACTTTTCCTTTCTCTAGTGGATCTTCTTAGCGGCACTGGTTCTTGAAGAGGAAGAGTTTGTTTTTCTATAACAGTTTGCTCTTCGATATTGTCTTGATTTGTCATATCATGATCAAGTTCAGGAATAGGGTCCTGAGCAAATTCAATGATACCTGTGAGAATATTAATATATTTCTCTTTAAAGACAATGTCCCTTACTATATTTTCTCCCCCAAACTCGACATCCTCAAAGAACCGGGCATTTCCTGTCTCAAAAATTGATTTGACTGCGGGATCATAAAACTTGTAACCCCTGGATCTTTCAGAGTATCCAATAAAATAACAACTAATTATTCTTGAATCCAGTTTCTTTTCATTAGACCTATAAGGTCTTGCTTCAACTGGACATCCCCAAATATGTAAATGCTTTAAACTGGACTTTTTTTCTGTCCAAAGTTCATAAGGGGTTTTGAAAGTTGCTTTAATTGGAATTCTGTTAAGGATATATGCTGCAGTCTTAAGTGCTTCTTCCCAGAGTGACTCTGGTAAGGTAGAATGATATATCATACTTCTTACCATGTGTTTAAGCGTTCTATTTCGTCTTTCAGCTACACCATTCATAGTGGGTGAATCCGGCATAGTGTACTATGGGACGATACCGCATTCCTCTAGGTATTTAGCAAATGGTCCTGGACGTCGTTCATCTGAACCGTCGTATCTACTATAGTACTCACCACCACGGTCAGATCTGACGCTTTTAATTCTTTTGTTGAGTTGATTCTCAACTTCAGCTATAAAATTTTTGAAACACGTCCAGTGACTATGACTTTTCAGAAATGAGATATATGTAACCATATCTTGAAAAATCGTCTATGAACGATAAAATATTTGTTGACCATTCCAAGCAGATGCTAAAAAATGGCCCACAAATATCTGTATGTATAAGTTCTAAGACGTCTAAGAACCTATTGGTTTCAAACTCCTTTTATGATTTGTTGTTCCCTTTATACAGTTAATTGAATCATCTAAAATCTGTAAGTTTAAGGGGTCGAGAATTTCATTTGACACAAGTATTTCTATTCTCCGTTTGGAGATATGTCCTAATTTCTTATGCCATAATGCGGCTAATTTCTCATTGATTAATTTTCTCTTTACTCCTCTAGTACTCAAATACAGGGATTCATTAAATGAGGCAACTGTATCAATTAAATATAGATAATCGTAGTGCATTAAAGAACTAGAACCAACCAATTTTGAATCATAAAACAATTCAAATTTTTCATTTCCAAATAAACAAGAATAATCAAATTTGTTCAAAGTAGAAATGAAAATTAAATTCCATCTAAAAGACGGTACAACAAATGTCTCATTAAAATCCAAAAAAAATTCGGTCTTTAACAATAATAAAAAAACTCCAATTGCTTCAACTTAGACTGTTTTGCCATCGCTCACGTAGATATATCTTTCAGTATCATTAGGCTTTCGACAATTCAAGCAACCCTGCATAGACACACTGATATGAGTTGTTGCACCAAAATCTAACCACCATGTGTATCTAGGTACCGAAGTTAAATTAATCTCAGAACAAACCAAATTAAGAAACATACCTTTCTTAGCACGCCAAGCGTGATAGTTGGTGCAATGCTTCTTTTGATGCCCTTCAGTTTCATAGAAGAAACAACTATTCTTTCTCTGATCATTTGATTTCTTTTGTTGTTTCTTTTGTGGCGCTGTACCTGCAGCTCCTTTTTCCTTCTTTCTTTTAAGTCCCATACTTTTATTATTAGTGGTTGATATCAAATGGGCACTTTCTGTCTGCTCTTGTTTCAACCTTTTCCCTTCCTCTACACAGTGTGAGATGAGTTCATTTAGAGACCAAGTTTCCTTTTGACAGTTGTAACTTATCTTAAACTGGCTAAATTGTGTAGGAAGAGATATTAAAATCAAATGCACTAGTAACTCTTCAGAGAGTTTGATGTCCGACGGATCTAGACGAACACCAAGTTGGGATGATTTGCGAAACTTTGACCCTTCTAGAATCACAAGCCACGAACTAAGGAGATTCCTTAACCCAAGACTAGCAAATTTAGTGAACCAAAAGTATAGTTAGAAGAACGCCACAATCAATGAGACTACTTGATTGATAAGTTCGATGAACAACTTGAGATTAATTCTCAAGTATTCAAAGGAAATTCTCTTGAGGCAAAAGAGAGTGAATAAACTCACGAATATTTTGTAAAAACCTGAATATCCTTCATGAATGAATACCTAGGCTATATATAGCCTTACAAGACAAAACCCTAGACCGTCAATGGACGATCTTGCCCTTCATTAAGGGTGTAGTTGTCCAAGTTGTATTAACTTAATATCTAACAACTAATTAACTAATCTAGGACTCAGAATTCGGCCAAAGGTAAAGTGTAATTGACCGAAATTATTTAATGCTAACAAACAACTAATAATGGTAACTAAAAACCTAATTAACAATCTAGTGATCCGCGACTAGTCTTCGCTTGATTCTTCCACTTGAAGGAAAGTGTATAAAGTAGTTTCTCCATGGTGTAATCCTTCAATGGTCCTCAAGTCATCCCCAATTCGTTCTTGAATCGTGCAAACAAGAGCTTGAAGTGATTCTTGGATTTTTCTAGCGCGCACTCGTGTAGTTGGACCACTTGGTATTTGCATGACTTGGGCACTAGAAGTTCGAGCAGCCGTGAGCCCTTCCTCATTTAGGCCCCTCCTCTTTGAAGGCGATTTGTCCCAAATCAAACTCTTTTATTATCGTCTCATGAAGGAACTCAAGTCCAGATACATAAATGTAGCATGTAATTTTCGAACTCAGCGGAAGTTTCTAAGTTTGTAGGCATTTGTCAAGTTCATACGCTCCAGGACTTGGAATGGACCATCTCCCCGTGGAAGTAGCTTACTACGCCTTTTGACTGGGAACCTCTCTTTGCGCATGTGTATCCATACCCAATCGCCAGGATCAAAGATCATCTTGCGGCGCCCCTTGTTGGTACTTTGGATGTATTGAAGTGTACGCTTCTCGATGTTGGCTCGCACCTTAGTGTGTAACTCACGTACATATGCAGCTTTGTTCTTACCATCCAAGTTAACTCTCTCATGAACAGGTAAAGGAGTTAAATCCAAAGGTGTGAGAGGGTTAAAGCCATACACGATTTCAAAAGGGGAGTAATGTGTGGCAGAATGAACAGTGCGATTGTATGCAAACTCCACATGTGGTAAACAATCTTCCCAAGATTTAATGTTATTTTTTATAATTGCGCGCAATAGGGTAGATAAAGTCCTATTAACCACTTCGGTTTGACCATCCGTTTGTGGGTGACTAGAAGTAGAAAATAGTAACTTAGTACCTAGTTTACACCACAAAGTTTTCCAAAAATAGCTAAGGAATTTGGCGTCCCTATCAGAAACAATAGTGCGTGGCATGCCATGTAATCTAACTATCTCATGAAAGAATAAATCTGCAACATGCTTAGCATCATCTGTTTTATGACAAGGAATAAAATGGGCCATTTTGGAAAAGCGGTCAACTACCACATAGATTGAGTCATGGCCTTTTCTAGTCCTAGGCAGTCCAAGCACAAAATCCATTGACAGATCAACCCATGGTTCATGTGGAATAGGTAAAGGTGTATAGAGACCATAAGGGTGTACCTTTGATTTTGCTTGGTGACAAGTCACGCACCTTTCAATGTGTCGTTCCACGTCACTCCTCATGCGTGGCCAGAAGAAATGTTCTTGGAGAATCATTAAGGTCTTGGCAATGCCGAAGTGTCCCATTAGCCCTCCTCCATGAGATTCTCGTACTAGGAGTGTGCGCATGGAGCTCTTGGGAATGCAAAGCTTGTCCTTGTAGTATAGGAACCCCTGAGAGATGAAATAATGCTCACGAGAGTGTCGTGGCAAGGCGACAAAAATCTCACCAAAATCTGGGTCAGACGCATAAAAATCTTTAAGGAATTCAAAACCAAGCAACTTAGCGTCTAATGTAGTGATAAGGGTATGCCTTCGCGAGAGTGCATCAGCCACTACATTCGTCTTACCTGTCTTGTATTTGATCACAAAGGTAAAACTGTCAATGAAGGTAATCCATCTTGCATGTCGCTTACTCAACTTGTCTTGGGACTTGATATGCTTGAGCGACTCATGATCGGTGTGCAGACAAACTCACGAGGGCGAAGGTAATGTTGCCATGTTTGTAGGGCTCGCACTAAGGCCATGAGTTCCTTATCATAGGTTGAGTAGTTTAGAGCAGCTCCATTTAACTTCTCGCTAAAGTAGGCAACTGGGCGGCCCTCTTGAAGTAAAACAGCTCCAATACCTATACCAGAAGCATCACACTCTGCTTCAAAAGCTTTGTGAAAATTAGGTAAACTAAGAACAGGTGCATGTGTGAGCTTGTGTTTAAGTAATTGGAAGGACTTAGCTTGCTCCTCTCCCCAATGAAATTGCACATCTTTCTTGATAATTGATGTAAGTGGTGCAGCTATTGTGCTAAAATCCTTGACAAAACGCCTATAGAAGCTTGCCAAGCCATGTAAACTTCTCACCTCACTTACATTGGTAGGGGTTGGCCAGTCACTAATAGCCTTCACCTTGTCTTGATCAACATGAATTCCCTGCTCACTAACAACATAGCCTAGAAAAACCAATTGATTTGTGCAAAAGGTACACTTCTTAAGGTTAGCGTAGAGGCTTGCCTTGCGAAGTGCATCGAGAACCATTTGTAAATGTACAACATGCTCATCTAGAGTCTTACTATAGATCAAAATGTCATCAAAGTAAACGACCACAAATTTACCAATGAAAGAACGTAAAACATGATTCATGAGTCTCATAAAAGTACTTGGTGTATTGGTTAGCCCAAAAGGCATGACCAATCGCTCAAAAAGTCCATGTTTTGTTTTAAATGCAGTTTTCCATTCATCTCCTTCTTTCATGCGAATTTGATGGTAACCACTTTTCAAATCAATCTTAGTAAAAATGATAGCACCATGTAATTCATCAAGCATGTCATCCAAACGAGGTATGGGATGGCGGTACTTTACCGTTATGGCATTAATCGCTCTACAATCAGTGCACATTCTCCATCCTCCATCTTTCTTCGGAACAAGTAGAACTGGTACAGCACAAGGGCTTAGACTTTCTTGAATCCAACCTTTACTAAGCAACTCCTCCACTTGTCGTTGTTGCTCCTTGGTTTCCTCAGGATTGGTCCTATATGGTGCCTTGTTTGGAAGGGAAGAGCCAGGAATGAAATCAATTTAATGTTCAATTCCCCTTAATGGAGGCAAACCATTAGGTATATCCTCAGGAAAGACGTCTTGATACTCCTGTAAGAGGGTAGTAATAACACTAGGCAAAGAAGTATCAAGAACATTAGTGAGTAAGGATTCCTTGCCAAATAAAATAAATAAAACCTGATTAGAATGCAAGGCCTTTCTCACATCTTTCACCTTGGCAAGCATGCTGGGTTTGTGATCCAACTTGCTTGAAGAAGGGTCGGCCAACACTAAGTGCTTAGCTTTGGCGTTATCCTTCTTAGTGGTAGCATGCAAGTCATACTCTTTTTGTAGACTAACTTGATCCTCATGTACTTGTTGAGGTGTATGAGGTGCAAGTGTAATCTTTTTACAATTATGCATGAAAGAGTATTTGTTCAAGAAACCATCAAAAGTGACTCTTTTATCAAATTGCCAAGGACGCCCTAAGAGTATATGTGCAGCTTGCATTGGTACTACATCACACATAACATCATCTTCATACCTACCAATGCGAAAAGTAACCAAAACTTGTTTATGAACACGTACCTCTCCACTGTTGTTTAACCACTGAAACTTGTAGGGACGGGGGTGCTCACTAGTTGGCAAGTTTAGTTTCTCCACCATCAATGCACTAGCAACATTAGTGCAACTTCCGGGGTCAATTACCAAACTGCATACCTTGTTGGTCACATGGCACCTCGTGTAAAAGATGTTGTCACGTTGAAGCTCATCTTTACTAGCTTGAGTAGCTAGTGCTCTCCTTGCTACCAATCCAACTTTGTCTTGAGTTGGAACTTCCTCTATCTCATCTTCCTCTTCAACCAAGGAAGGCATGTCTTTGTACTCCTCCTCTTCATCATCAGTGACAATGTCTCCATTTGGTAGCACAGGCATGGTCCTTGGATTTGGACATTGGCTTGCAATGTGCCCAACTCCTTGACACCTCCAACATTTGGTGTCACGATGCCTAGGTTTTGAAGTTTCCATTGTTGATTTTGAAACAACCTTGGAGTCTGTTTTTGGAAAAGGTGGCCGTGAGCTGGTCCATTGGTCTTGCTTCGGCTTTGGAGTGTTCCAAACGTTCGGACCTCTCTCTTCCCTTCTAGGCTGGAATGGTCGAGTAAACGTTTGTGGATGAGGGTTATAATTTCTGGTTGTACCCCTCCTCTTGAGCCTTTGCTCAATCTTGATAGCCTTCTCCACCATATCTTCTATCTCCACATAGTATTGAAGCTCCAGTTGATCGGCTATTTCAACCCTCAGACCACTGAGAAATCTTGCCATTGTAGCCTCTCGATCTTCTTGAATATCAGCTCTCAACATGGAGATTTCCATGTCCTTGTAGTAGTCCTCAACTGAGCGTTGACCTTGTGTCAAGGTTTGAAGTTTTTGGTACAAGTCTCTATGGTAGTGACTTGGTACAAATCGCTTCTTCATCAGTCTCTTGAGCTCAGTCCAAGTGGTTATAGGTGGTTCTCCACACCTTCTCCTGCTTGTAGCCACTTGTTCCCACCAAACTATGGCATAGTCGGTGAATTCTACTACGGCAAGTCTCAATTTTTGTGCATCGGTGTAGTCGTTACAATCGAATACTAACTCTACTCGACTCTCCCATTCAAGGTATGTATCCGGATCAGATTTGCCTTGGAAAGGAGGAATCTTCATCTTAATCCCCTTGATTGCATCACCGATTGCTCTTGTGTTTCGCCTTCGGCCTTCCTTGCTGGTATGCCTCATGTTCCGAATCGGCATTGGAGTCACTAGATTCCTCCGGGGTGGATTTTCCCTTAGATTTCCTAGAAGAAACCCTAGATGAACTTAGTTGATCAATCTGCTCATGGATTGTTTCCAGCCTTTGGTCAAATCTCCTCTGCATTTCCTTCCACATATCGTCCATTTTACGTGATAACTGAGCAATGGTAAGTTCATTTTCCTGAGACATGGTGAAACCTGCAAAACTTGACAAATTGTTAGTAGAAAATGCCTCGCTTACTCCCTGAAGTGTTTCACTCCTCTCGTGTTTTCACTCAAGTGTTTATGTCACTCTAATGCTCTCACCAATTCACTTCTCAAGCCACTTGATTGTTTCCTTTGAAGAAATCAGAAATTTTCTCAAAGAAGTTCAATCAAACCTTAATCAAATAGTATCCAATTGTACCAAAGGAACAAGAAGCAAGAGTAGAAACGGAAAGCTCAAGTAATGAATAAAGGAATGGAACAAAAAATTGCCCAAGTACAATGATGGAGTTTCCCAAGTGTTTACTTAATTTCCCTAATTGATTTTTGGAAACAAGTTAGGTGTTGGACTTATTTGGAAATTTCCTTAAAGTCGGCTAACCAAATCAGAATTATTACCAAAAAATTTCCAGATTTCCTTTTCTCTTTAACCTTCCTAAAGTCGGCTGGTCAACCAAGTGTAAAACAGATTTTGGTAGCTTCCTATTCTACCCGAAACTATCCTCCAAAAATTCCAGAATTTCCTCTTCTTAAATCCCTCTCAAAGTCGGCTAGAACTTCCTAAAAAAATTGTCCAGATTTGGTAGCTTCCCCACCTCTAAATTTTTCCAGAATTTCCTCTTCTTAAAGCCGATCCTTATCCCCCAAAATTTTCGTCCCTTACTCTCCCTCAACAAACAAACAATTCGGCCCCCCTCCTCTTTGCTCCACACAAGGACAGTTTCATCGCGTGGTTCTAGTCAATGGCTTCACAAGATGATACAAGCGACGTCACTCAAGAATTCCCCAAGCGGCCTGCTCAAGAAATTCCCAAGAGGTTTACTCCTAAGCCAAGGAAGCCCCGTATGGATGCAAGGACGTACAAGAAACTTTTTATACGAAGAGAGGTGCAAATCTTCAAGAATCAAGATGGTCAAGATCCTCAAAAATCTCAACGGGTGATACAAGTGATCAAGGATCAAGGTGCTCAAGATTTTCAAGAGGAGGTTGGTCAAAACTTTTGAGTAGTCTTTTTCTTGATGTAATTTTCTGGTTTGTTGAAACAATTGCAACAAGACAGAATTTGGCAAATAAAAGTGCGGCTTCCTTCTTTGTTGTTTGCTACCCGAATGCCTTTTCTCTTTTCCTTTTTTCTGTTTTTTTTTTGACTCTAAGAACACACAATTACTCGGCTGTTCTTGGGTAAAATTCCAGAATCTAATGTCAAACCAATGCTCTCCTTCAATCCTCCAATAATGATCAAGACATGTATCAAAGTTTCAAGACTTCAAGATTAGTTTCAAGAAACTCAAGAAACCCTAGATTATGGTAGTCCCTCTTCAAGATTCCAACCCCAAACAAGTTTAACCACAAAAATCAGTTTAGGAAACTAATGAAAACAACTTGGTGGAATAAACTAAAGTTTGGACAGATTGGCAAGAAACTCGCGCCCAAGGAAACCCTAGTTGCAAGTGAAAAAAATAGCCGTCGCAATTTTTATTTTTTTTATCCAAACAGAATATGCAAGGCACACAACTCGGTTACACTTGAAGGCAGGCTTCAAGACAGAATCACACAACAAGTAATGCACGAAGTGGACGCGAAGCAAAAGAAAACAAAGAGCTACGCAACAAGAACAAACAAAGGCGGACAGAATTTTTTTTTTTTGTAAAAATAATCGGACTTGACACAAAGAGAGACTCAACCAGTTTTTGCAAGATAAAATTTACTAGAAAGCTTACGAACAAACTCAACGGGATATACTTGATGTCGTCGACTAGCTCTGGATACCAACTGATGTGCGACGGATCTAGACGAACACCAAGTTGGGATGATTTGCGGAACTTTGACCCTTCTAGAATCACAAGCCACGAACTAAGGAGATTCCTTAACCCAAGACTAGCAAATTTAGTGAACCAAAAGTATAGTTAGAAGAACACCACAATCAAGGAGACTACTTGATTGATAAGTTCGATGAACAACTTGAGATTAATTCTCAAGTATTCAAAGGAAATTCTCTTGAGGCAAAAGAGAGTGAATAAACTCACGAATATTTTGTAAAAACCTGAATATCCTTCATGAATGAATACCTAGGCTATATATAGCCTTACAAGACAAAACCCTAGACCGTCAATGGACGATCTTGCCCTTCATTAAGGGTGTAGTTGTCCAAGTTGTATTAACTTAATATCTAACAACTAATTAACTAATCTAGGACTCAGAATTCGGCCAAAGGTAAAGTGTAATTGACCGAAATTATTTAATGCTAACAAACAACTAATAATGGTAACTAAAAACCTAATTAACAATCTAGTGATCCGCGACTAGTCTTCGCTTGATTCTTCCACTTGAAGGAAAGTGTATAAAGTAGTTTCTCCATGGTGTAATCCTTCAATGGTCCTCAAGTCATCCCCAATTCGTTCTTGAATCGTGCAAACAAGAGCTTGAAGTGATTCTTGGATTTTTCTAGCGCGCACTCGTGTAGTTGGACCACTTGGTATTTGCATGACTTGGGCACTAGAAGTTCGAGCAGCCGTGAGCCCTTCCTCATTAGAGTTTCAACTTAAGTGCATTTAATTTCGAAACAAGATGAGACATTTCTATGATGTACTCTCTGATATTGTCTTTACCACTATCTTTCATCGAAACCAGGCGTGTCAAGAGCGTATTAATTTCAGCCTTTTCATTCTTGACAAAACCTTTTTTCAATGTCCTGAAAGAACTTTTTAGTGGTTACAGTCGTTTCTGACATTGTTCCCCTGAATGCCTCTGAAACAGCCTTTTTGATGATTATCAGACACAAGCGATTTGATCACTCCCACCTCTCATTATTTTTCTTTTCATCAGAGGTACTCTGATCTGTAAGAGGTGGGGGAGAATCAATCCTTAACGCAAGGTCGAGATCCATTACTCCAAATATTATCAAGAGATTTTCTTTCCAAAATTTGAAATTTGTGTCATTCAACATAGGAATATTATTGATGTTGGAAGTAATATTTGTAAGATCATTTGCAACTGAACAGAAAACATAAAACAATTAAAAACTATGCTCATATAAACCAAAAATAATAATAAATTCAAATAAAGGTAACCTCATCTCAAGATACTGATATTCCATTAATATTTTATTTTTGGACAAAAATATTAACTTCTGAGTGATATCTTGGTGCAGTGATAAATACTGATAATGATAACATGTCGAAAATAAATTTTCCTTTGGGCCAATTTATAAATCGCATGTAAAGTCCAAATAATTATCACGTATTTATTACCACAAGTGCACATGTAATTTCATTAAATATTAACCTTCTTTGGGCCGATCAATATTCATAAAATTACAAGTATCCAACTAGTTATATTTAAAATAAATTAATTTTCATAATAGATGTCACTTTGGTGGCATATTATTTCAATTAATTTATTCTAAAATATATATATTCATACCAATATTCAAATTTAAAATTATCCAAATTAAATAAAAATTTTGATCAAAGTCAACTTTGGTGAACTCTGATCAAAACGTGGCCGAATCTGGTCAAACTAGTCAATTGGATCAAGGCTTATTAGACCAAAGGTCCATATTTATAATTTGATCCAAAATTATCATTCAAACCCAAATTTTTTTTAATCCATAAGTACTTTATATATAAGGAAAAACTACATATTTAATGGGCCACACATATGAATTTTATAGGGTTTAAATGCCTTATTTAACTTTATTAGAGTTCACTTAAATTAAGAAAACCCTAATTTTCTTAACATAATTACAGACATATTTATTCTTAAGCAAAGAAACAGGTCAAAGAGCTCAAGAATTAACCAAATTAATACTATGAAGAGAACATAGAAACTCAAAATATTATAATTCTCAAGAACAGAGAAAAAGACGAAAGCCTTCCCGAAGCCAGAAACCAAATTAATTTACATTATTAAAAGTATGTGAGTCCTAAAACTCATGACTTGTGCCACCAATCATGTGAACTTAACATGACACCCACGTGATAGATAAAACCGCAACATGACTTGAGATAAAACACATGCCAAGCATGCGGGTCCTACATATTAGAAAGATACGATGGAAACTCACGAGTGAGCACTTTATTGCAGAAAATTGGAATTGCAGACAACTTTATGAAAGTTGCAAAAAAAAAAACTAGAATTCCTCTATGACTAGGCACCCGAAGGCATGAAAAAACAATAAACTTAGGAATCAGTTACTTCTCAAGCAGTTTTATTTTAACGATTGTAGCAGATGTCACTGGATTCGAGAATCGAAGTCAAGGGGCATATAAGTGAACAATCAGCCATTACATCACATAAACAATTTTAAAAATTGCAAACAATTGCCGATTCTTCACAAATATTATACATAATTATTCTTGAAAAAAGGAAAATAAAATTACTAAATCCAAATTATTTCCTAATAATCAACCATATGGGCTCTATACCACTTGTTAGGGTGGTTATCTAAATTGAACCTTTGATGAAAACCATCACTTATTAAATCCAAAAAATATATATATGGTGATTATTAAGAAATAAATTAACATTAAAATAGCGGAAGCGTACCTGAATCCATATTAACAAACTTGATACTTGAATCCTTAGAGAATTTGGGGTGGCTTTCCAGGTCAACACGTATTCACCAATCCTTGAGAGAGACTTTTAGGTTCTCTCTGGTATCTTTCCTGACGATGAGGTATCAGGGAAGAGCTATTTGTGGTATTAGGAAATACGACAACTAGAATTGATACCTGTGACCTGGGGATCATAACCCTATTTATAGGTAACATTCCTGTTATCTTTTGGAACCCTATTTCAGCCCATCATAAAAATATGAGCTCTTAAGTCTCTACACATTAAAGGCTCACATCCTATTAGATACATTAAGTCTAAACTATATTTGATCACTTTAATTGGGTTTGACCTGAATTGACAGTTTGCAATACATAATTATTCACATATAAGTCCAATGTTGGATTAAGGATCCAACATTTTTAACTTAATAAACACCAAGAGGTTAAATATGGATAGGGTAGGGCTATCACTATTAGGGGTGTTCAAACCTAAAAAACGGGGGAGGGGGGGTTCACGATCGAATTTAGCTTAGAAATTGGATAACTATAAAATGATTGATATCCAATCTTTAAAGTTTGATAAAATGAGTTAAACACAAATATTGAAATTTGATTCTCACTTCTTTAGTGCATGACGGTATAGTAATTTTTTTACACTAGTAGTTATAAATGCATGCCACATATGTATGATTTGAATTCATATTATATAGTATGATCTAAATCTGCTAGTCTAAAAAAAATCACTCTAACAATGTATAAAAACTTACTCTAATAATATATCATATTTATTACATACCCACTAGTATATTATATATTATAGTGAAAACTAATCCATATTAATATATTATAGTGAAAACTAATCCATTAATATGTACCATAGTGAGTTATAGCTTATCCTTTTAAAGGATTCCATTTATTAAAATTAAATTGTACACCTAGTCACATTTGAAACTCTCTATTTAAGGATTCTAATGTATGATGCATCACAAGGAACATTAGAATATGGATTAATCTAATGTATGATGCATTTAAGGATTATATTTAAGGATTAATCTCTATTTAATCTCTATATGGATTAATCTCTATTTAAGGATTCTAATGTATGATGCATCACAAGGAACATGAGAATATGGATTAATTTTGTATACACTGTCAGTGTATACACTATCACCGTTAGATATATGACACATGTATAAAATTTAAATTTGAAATTCAAATTTTGCTCATGTGTCATATATCCAACGATGATAGTGTATATAGTGACAATATATATAAGATTTATTTTTAGAATATTCCCAGAAATTTTTGCACTAAATGGGATTTGTAATATTGTTGATTAAAGATTAGGAATAGGTCACCTTAGAAGCAGATTAATTAACTTATCAATAGCCTCTATCTCGTTGATTACATACCGAATATGCTTCACTAATGCATACTAGAAAACTCAATTTAAAATTTTAGATATTACCCATACACCAGTGAGCCGGACAGAACTGAAATTCTCCTCAAATTTGGACTTGGACACAAACAATGGCTTCTTGAAGTTCAAGAAATTTATTGTGATCATGAGGAAGAACAAACCAATAATTGATACTTGAATAACTATATTTTCAAATACTTATTATGCCTCTAGCTCAGACTGCCTAGATAATAGGTCTATTTGCTGGTTTAATCTGGATTGTCTAATGCAGAATTTATTAAGCATAGGCAAATGGTTTTCACTTTTCGATTGTGTTTGTGAGGTGCTTCAAAGACAGATAGATAAACAAGCCAAGTCATTCAAGTGAATTGGGCATCACTTCAGGAAAGCCGAAACAGCCCATCAAGTTCCCAAATTTACAGTGCATTTAAGCACTACGCCCATCATCCCAATCAAGCCCATCAGGTTCAAGCTCCGTACCAAATATTTCAACTCAAGCCTAGGAGTGGTTCAAGAGGTAATTAATCAAATGACAAATGCTTTCAATGTCCTGAAATTCAAGATTAAAGCTTTGATGATTGCGAGAAAGTATTATTTGGCATAGCTAAATATGAGTTTGATCATGTGACCAATTTGTATCCGTTTGAATTAGCTGTTTTTTAAGGTGTTTTTGAAAAATTTTGCTATAGCAGAATTCTTAGAGTATATTTTGAAATATTTTTAGAAAATATTTTAGGATATTTAAGAGTAGAAGAGTTTTTAAAATATATTTTGAGATATTTTTTAAAATTTTAAAAAAATTTAAACTAATTTTTAGATTACCTTTTGGAGTACTTTTATTGTATTTGAAAAACTAGTTTTTAAAAAACACTCCAAAAACAGGGGATCCAGACTGCAACTGGCTAAATTTTTTCTACATTTTGAAAAGGCTACGCTAAGAATTATGTTTTTAAAAAACTTCTTAATGTATAAATTAAGAATCAGAAAACCAATAACCATTAAGCCATCTAATCTCAGCTGAATACCCCCAAGTATTGGGCACAACTGTTGAATTAATCTTCTTCCAAACCATTCCAGAAATTGGGCACTGATGAAAAAACACAGGAGCTCCATACATTCCCAAGCTTCCTTGAATAAATCACAGATATTAGACTAATAATTCTTAATCAGTTTGTCTTTAGTAGTCATTTTCCCTGTGCAAAGCAACTAAACAATAAAAGCAAAGCATGGCAGATACCCAGTTACCTTTTCCCCCATACCAATTTGTACCAAAAAACCTTGCCGCTAGGAGGATTGAGAGCCATCATATGTAGCTGACCGCACAATAGCAGAACCAGAGGCAGTAGCAGTCCATATTGCATCATCTCCAGAATCAGGGGAGGGAAGAAGAAACATGTCAAGAGTACCTTGGTGCAAGTGGCCTACTTCAGCATTTAACCTGCTGCCCTTAGGCCAGATGCCCCGTATAAAAGCATCTAATTTCTTATTTGTTGTTGCTGTATTCGAAGTTTGCTTCAGTAATGGCTTTTTATCTTATGCTTGGGGGTATTTCAATTACCATGCTGTTTGCCTTGTCCTTTTGCAGGACTAGATTGATACAACATGAATCTGTATTAGTCTCTAGTCATTTGCTAGTTCACATCTCCCTATGATTTTGCTCAACATTCTGTTCAAACTAACGAATGAGCAGTATACATCTTCAACCAACACAACGATGGAGCAGAATTTGTAATCAAAAGTCAGTTAATTAGTTGTGTCAAAATGATGGTAGTAAACAGAGTTTCTTGACGGCAAAAAACCAACCATTTTATGGTAGTAACTGCGTACACTGTCCCAACTTTCCAAGTCCCAATTCAGCAAATGACACATGTTTGAAAAGAAATAGCACACAACAACCACTAAATTCAGCAACACAAAGAATTACACAAAATACACACACATGTATATATGCTTCTTCCACACCAACAGCAAAATAGCTGAATAACCTTTATGCTGCCTTGCAGATTGATAATATGGTGCACAGCGTACAAACCTCATTGATTGTTTCCACCATATCTTCACAAGAAAAGAGCCATCCTTTCACCTTTACCTCCATCTTCCACAAAAGCACGAAAGAATGCCAGACCATACAGATGAGCAATTACAATCTCAAGTGGAGAAAATGTATCAATCCCAGCTGATATAAAAAAAAAAAAGGAGCAATGGTTAGTTGATACTGCTCATCAATGTCATTCAAAAAAAAAAAAAAAGACAGAACAACAATTGTTTTGGGAAGCAAATTATTGGTAATGACAAAAAAATTAGCTAATATTGTACCAGTTGAGGTCCTTCAAGATAGTATTTGTTTGCAGGGAAAAGTGTGGAAAAGTGCAAGAAAGTTCTTTTTGGTTGGCAGGAATATTATTATTATTATTTGCATTTTCTGGCACTTTTGTGCATTTTGTATCTTGTAAAATTTATGAATTTTGAAGAAAAATAGTTAATTAAAACTTTTCTTCTCTTTACCTTCTTGTACAACTTTCCTTGTTTGAAACCCAATTGATGATGAGCTCCAGATCCTCATTTCCATAATTTTTCTGTGCTTCTTCAATTTCCAATACTAAAGATGTGACACGATCTCTGCAATGGTCGATCTCAATCGTTTCAAGAGTTGATATACGCCCTAAACAAGAAGGGACCATTTTCAATCCAGTAACGTAGTCGAGTTTTAATCGCTGAAGACACGGAAAATAATCATCACTATCAGGGTCTGTCTCTGTCCACTCCACAAGCTTTAGATCAGACATAATCAAGACCCTAAGCTTAGAGAATCCTCCTTCCATCAGCTCCCATCTTTCGCCATCCAATGAATTACTGTTATGACCTGAATTCATGGGAAGCTATTAAACTAACTACCAGAAAGAGTCAGCAGAGGAGGTAGCATGAGAAATGGGAGCACAGGGGAAGAATCACGTGACAAAGCCTGGTCCTAACAGAATGAAGAGTTTTGGCGGGAAAGTTAGTTAATTGCTAGCAATCTGGTAATTGAAAGAACACTAGGATTTGTATAAGTATTACATCTGCAATTGTAATAATCATCAGATTCATTGTTGCTTAATTCTCTTCTCAATAATATCTCAGTCTCTCTCATTATCTTTTCCCACCTCCCTCTGAAATTCTTCTCCTTTCTCCCTCCTGATTTCTCTTCTTCTATCTTCCCTACTGATATAATTCAGTTTCTCGACTCCAATCCTCAACAGTGGTATCAGAGCTTGCGGTCCTCGGATTGCAAGTTCTTCCACAATCCATAATGGCAGAAGGTACACGCATGAAAAGCTTCGAAGAGCAGCTTAGGAAACAGGATGCCAGGATTCAAGCGGTTCTCGATTCCATGATAGCAGACAAGCAGGTCATGGAGGAAAAGTTGGAAGTTAATCAAAGGGAGATGCGGTCCTTACTGGAAGCAAATAGCGCAGAACTGAAGAACTTTGTGAGTAGCCAGATCAGCTCGATCTTGAGAAGTTTGCAGGGGGACAAAGGCATTTTGGGAAATCCTAATGGTTCTGCAGAAAGGACTCCTAACAATCGAAATGCGGGAAATTCGAATACCAGGCATGGTGAATTTGGCAATTCCTCTAGAGGAGAGGGGCAACACTGGCCCATGGGGGTCCCCAGGTTGGATTTCCCCAGATTTGATGGCCACAGTCCTAAGGAGTGGGTCAGGAAGTGTGAGAAATTTTTCCAACTATTTCGCACTACTGAGGAGCAGCAGATGGACCTTGTGGAACTGCACTTAGAAGGAAAGGCGGATCTCTGGTATCAGAATTTCAAAAAAGATAGGGGAATAGTCCAATGGAAGGATTTTGGATCAGAAATATGTAGGAGGTTCAGCACTGTGGGAGAGGCTGATGCAGTGGAAGAGTTTAGCAAACTCAATCAAACCTCCACTGTTTTGGCTTATCAGGAGAAGTTTGAGGAGTTGAGGTCTATTGTAATGATCCAGATGCCAGAACTGACTGAATCCTACTACATTTCTAGTTTCTTAAGTGGACTGAAGGGGGAAATTAAATCTGCCGTGAAGATGCACAGGCCAGACAGTCTACAGTCTGCCTTTGAGATGGCCAGATGGCAGGAACATCACTTGGATCTGGTTCACAAGTCCAGTAGGCCTATACTCAGAAATACCATGCACTCAACCTCATTTGGAATTAACAAAGGAGGAAATGGAGCTCAGGATCCGGGAGCAAGACAAGCGGGAACATCACCAACAGAATTCAGCAGGAAGTCTAATTCACAGCAAGTTTTCAAGAAAATCTCCCCCACTGAATTCCAGTACAGGAAGGATCACAACCTATGTTTCAGGTGTGGAGAAAGATTTAGTCCAGGTCACAATTGCAAAAGCAAGGGGATCCACATGATGATAGTAGGAGAGGAGGAGAAGGGTGAGGAAAATCACACAGCAGAAGAGGAGGAGGTTATTGAATACATGGGAACTCAGCAAGAGCATGAGGTGATGCTAACCTTGCATGCACTGTCAGGGGAATTATCCTCAAGCATTATCAAAATGCAAGGGGAATATATGAACCAGCACTTGACAATCCTGCTAGATGGGGGAAGTACTAATTGCTTTATCAGGAGGAGTGTGGCTCAGCAATTTCCAGAAAGGGTACAGAACCACAGGCCCTTCAAGGTCAAGATAGCTGATGGCAAGGAGTTGACATGTGACCAGTGGATTCCAGGGATGCAGTGGAGCATGCAGGGCCACAGATTTGCACACGATGTGTTTGTATTGGACCTGGAGCCTTATGACTTGATCCTTGGAGTTGATTGGATGAAGTCCTATAGTCCTATTACTTTTGATTTCAAGAAGCTGAATCTGTCTTTTGAAAAAGGAGGGGAGCAAGTGGTGCTAAATGGAGACTCCAACAATGCAAACGTAAGGATGCAGCAAGGTCCCTCAGCTCACAAGTATGTCAAACACAAGATCAGGAAGGCATTGCAGCAAGCATGTATGGTGAAGATTCACAACTCACAGGTAATTTCTGAACCAGATTCTCTTACTAAGTTGTTGGCTAAGTATGATGATGTCTTTGCAGAACCAAACACCCTTCCCCCAAATAGATGCCATGATCACCAAATTCCCCTCAAACCAGATGCCCAACCATTCAAAATTCCTCCCTACAGATACCCTCATGTACAAAAAAATGAGATTGACAGACAGGTGAAAGATATGTTGAACTCTGGCCTTATACAAGATAGCCATAGCCCCTTTGCATCACCTGCTCTTTTAGTAAAAAAGAAAGATGGGAGCTGGAGGCTTTGTATTGACTATAGGCAACTGAACAACCTCACTATTAAAGATAAATTTCCTATACCTATTATAGATGATTTATTGGATGAACTATATGGAGCCAAGATTTTTTCTAAAATTGATCTGAGATCGGGCTATCACCAAATCAGGATGAATCCTGATGACATCCATAAAACTGCTTTTAGGACTCATTCTGGTCTATATGAATTCTTTGTCATGCCATTTGGTCTAACAAACGCCCCAGCCACCTTTCAAGCACTAATGAACTCTGTCTTTGAACCTTATATAAGGAAATTTGTTCTTGTGTTCTTTGATGACATTTTAATCTATAGTCCAGACTCCAAGAGTCACCTACACCACTTATCCATAGTTTTGGAAACCCTGAGACAACACTCTTTGTTTGCAAAGATATCTAAGTGCTCTTTTGGTCAAGACCAAGTAGAGTATCTGGGACACATAATTACTAGTGCAGGGGTGAAAACTGATCCATCCAAGGTGGAAGCTATGCTGTCCTGGCCAACGCCCTCCTGTGTAAAGGCTCTCAGAGGATTCTTGGGCTTGACAGGTTACTATAGGAGGTTTGTTAAGGGGTATGGGGAGATTGCTAAGCCTCTTACTGAACTGCTAAAAAGGGATCAATTTGCATGGAGTACTGCTGCAGAAACTGCATTCCAACAATTGAAGCTGGCAATGAGTGCAGCACCAGTGTTGGCATTACCTGACTTCTCAAAGCCATTCCTGCTGGAAACTGATGCCAGTCAGAAAGCCATTGGTGCTGTTCTAATGCAACAGGGGAGGCCAATAGCTTACTACAGCCAAGTACTGGGACAGAATAATCAAGCCAGGTCTACCTATGAGAAGGAACTCTTATCACTCATCACTGCAGTTCACAAGTGGAAACACTACTTGATGGGACATCATTTCATTATCAAAACTGATCATGAGAGTCTCAAATACTTGTTGGATCAGAAAATTAACACCTCTCTCCAACAAAAATGGCTGGTTAAACTTATGGGAATGGATTATGAGATTCAATACAAAAAAGGGAAGGAAAATGTAGTTGCTGATGCCTTGTCAAGGAGGGGTGACTTGGAGAATACAGCAGAAACATCTGTGCATACTATCACTGCCATCAAGCCTCAGTGGTTGACCATGGTAGCTGAGAGCTACAACAGTGATGAGATGGCCAAGGAGGTTCTGCTGAAGTTAGCTATGGGAGCTGACGCATTACCAGATTACTCCTATAACCAGGGAATTCTAAGGTTCAAAGGAAGGGTGTGGATAGGAGCGGATTCTGAATTAAGACAAAGGCTGGTTTCTTGTTTTCATGATTCTAGTCTTGGGGGACATTCTGGGAATCTTGGTACTTATCAGAGGATTAAGAGTTATCTATACTGGCCTGGAATGAAGAAGGAAGTGGAGCAATATGTACAGAGCTGTGAGGTCTGCAAAAGGAGCAAAAATGAAAATTGCCCCTATCCAGGTTTGCTGCAGCCACTGGCCATACCTGACCAAGCTTGACAACAAATTTCTATGGATTTCATAGAGGGATTACCCAAGTCCTTTGGTTGTAATGTGATCTACGTGGTGGTGGACAGATTCACTAAATACGCCCATTTTATCCCAATGACCTCTCACTATACTGCTAAAAGTGTCGCAGAGGCATTCTTTGATCAGATTTTTAGGTTGCATGGCCTACCAACGCACATTGTCTCTGATAGGGACAAGGCTTTTACTAGCTTGTTCTGGCAAGAGCTCTTCAAAATGCTAGGCACAGAATTAAATCTGTCATCTGCATATCATCCTCAGTCTGATGGACAGACTGAGAGGGTGAATAGGTGTGTGGAAAATTACCTGAGAAGTATGTGTATGTATCAACCAGGGAAATGGAGGAAATGGCTACCTGCTGCAGAGTGGTGGTACAACACTAACCACCATAATAGCTTACAAATGTCTCCCTTTCAGGCCTTGTATGGTTACAAGCCTACTCAGATGAACCTGAGGCCTGATAGCACACTAGTAGCTGCAGTGGAGGATTGGGCACAAGAGCGAGTGGGCTGGAACTCCTTGCTCAAGGAGAATCTGTTGAAGGCTCAGAACAGGATGAAACAAATGGCAGATAAAGGGAGGAGTGACAGGGAATTTGAAGTAGGAGAATGGGCTTATTTGAAGCTTCAGCCTTACAGACAAACTTCTGTAGCTGTAAGAAGGAACATAAAACTGGCGGCTAAGTATTATGGGCCATATCAAGTAGAGCAAAAGTTGGGGACTGTAGCTTACAGGTTGAAGTTACCAGCAGGATCAACCATACATCCTGTTTTCCATGTCTCCTTACTCAAGAAGTCACCTAAGGGGGCTCCTCTTAGCACTGCCTTGCCTACCCTAAATGATGATGGAGAGTTTGGTGTTGCTCCCTCAGCAGTTATAGACCAGAGGACAATCTTTAGAAAAGGGCAAGAGGTCGAACAGGTGTTGGTGCAATGGGAAAACATGGAACCTGAGGAAGCCACCTGGGAAGATTGGACATTCATTCATGCTCAATTCCCTACCTTCCAATTTAATCAATCCTAGAGACTAGGATTATTTTTAGGGGGAGGCATTGTTATGACCTGAATTCATGGGAAGCTATTAAACTAACTACCAGAAAGAGTCAGCAGAGGAGGTAGCATGAGAAATGGGAGCACAGGGGAAGAATCACGTGACAAAGCCTGGTCCTAACAGAATGAAGAGTTTTGGCGGGAAAGTTAGTTAATTGCTAGCAATCTGGTAATTGAAAGAACACTAGGATTTGTATAAGTATTACATCTGCAATTGTAATAATCATCAGATTCATTGTTGCTTAATTCTCTTCTCAATAATATCTCAGTCTCTCTCATTATCTTTTCCCACCTCCCTCTGAAATTCTTCTCCTTTCTCCCTCCTGATTTCTCTTCTTCTATCTTCCCTACTGATATAATTCAGTTTCTCGACTCCAATCCTCAACAATTACATCTTAATTTGAGGACCTCAAGATTGGGTAGTTGTTCAATCAGTGGCATTTTACTACAGGGAAGACACAGACGGGCAAGACACAACTTTTTCAAATTCATGGGAAAAGAAAGCTCAACATGATCCAGCTGATTTGGTAAGAAGGAGCCCAGCTCCAAGGTGAGTGATTCTAGGCATTCTAGTCGACTCATGTTGCAGCATAGTCTATCTAGTTCCCGATCATTGAAAACTTTTAGTTGGCGAATGTTGGGAATCCTTTCCAATATGCTCTCTGCTTCTTGATCAAGATAAAGACACAGACTGGAGAGTGTGTCCAAATTGGGTAAAGTGGAGTGGTTTTCAAAAACGTTGTCATTGGAAGCAAAAGGAAGAACAACAGAGCCCCCGCTAACATGTACGTGCCTCAACTCCTTCATGTTCCAAACGCTTTTTGGCAAAAAAACCATCTCACAAGATCTTAGACGAAAGGTTTCTAAATGTGAGAGCTTGGCGATAGACGATGGAATGGATCTCATCCACAAAGCTGTAAGGGCTAAGTACCTCAAAAAAAGAAGTGATTCGACTTCAGTTGGAAGCTTTGTCAGACTTAGGTAAATGCGCTCTAAATTCAGAACTTTAAGATGTTTGTAGATGCAAAAAAGGAAGGAAACGTTAACCAACTGAAAATCATAACCTTGAATCCTATCAAAGAATAGCAGAGTACCTAAATGTGGACAAAATAGCCTTGACCTTATAAAATCTTCCCCACTGGAGCAAATGGACAACCGAGGTGGGGTGGGAGGCTCATCAAAGGTAGAAAGCTCATCATATCCATGCAGGACCTGAAGAAAATTCTTTTCTTTTGCCTCGGTCTTACAGAACTCAAATATCAAATCGTGAATGTAACAAGTTTTGACTCCACCAATGGATCTGCTTTTACTTGCCATAACTAAATTGCGACCAATCAGGTCCATCAGATATTCTTCTGCAATGTCCTCTGATCTCTTTCCTTCAATTTTTTCTACAAAACCTTCTGCAACCCATAGACATATCAAATCTTTTGCATAAATTATTTCATCTTCTTGAAATGCAGCAAAGTACAACAGGCAAGCCTTCAAGTGATATGGTAAATGCTCGTAACTGAGCTCCAATGACTTTTTGCACTGGTCTGCACTAGACACCATGGTCGAAGTTAAACTTCTAGCAAAATCTTCCCAAACCAAAATATCATGCTCTATAGTTGCTAGGACTCCAGCTACAACAACAACTGCAAGTGGCAATCCCGTACACTTTTTGGCAATCTCCATCCCAATTCCACGCAATACTTGAGGACAATCTTCTTTTCCAAACACCTTCTTTTGCAATAATTCAAAACATTCTTTCTCATGGAGTGGGCGAAGATTGTGAGGTTCTCCAGCATATTGAACCTGTGAAGCCACATTAGAAAATCGACTCGTGAAAAGGATTCTACTTCTCTTCTTGTCATCGGGGAATGAAATTCTCAGCTCATTCCATACCTTAATGTCCCAGACATCATCAAAAACAACAAGATAGCTCTTCGTCTTCAGCCTTTGATAGAGCTTTTGAAGCAATTCATGTTCATTCAAGTTTTTAAGCTCTTCATCCATGCTAGACTGTTTTCCATCAGAGCACAAAATTTGCATTAACAAGCTTTTCATGTTAAATGCTTGAGAAACAGTACACCAAAGACGAATGTGGAAGTTATAGATAATTGAACTATCATTGTAAACTTTTTTGGCTAAAGTTGTTTTACCAAGCCCAGCCATTCCGACAATGGGAACAAATTCCAGCTGTTCTGATCCGCTTCTAAGTCGTTCAATTACTTTTTCTGCCTCATCATCAAGACCAACCATGACTTCATGGACTGTTGGTATATTTTCTTTAGATGGCATGTGCCTGGAAGGCTTGCAAACTTCTTGTACTCTTAAGCTATGAGAGTAATTAGGAAGACTATCTATAATGCTTGGGCCACTGATCTTATCCTTAAAATGCTTGATATGGGTGTTGGTATTAGCCAGCATATCATAACAAACAAGAGCATCTTTGGATTCTAAGCAGCTAACTTCTCCTTCTTTCACTCTGTTTAGAGAAGGCAAAAAAATTATAATCCCTGCCTCACTAAGAAGAGCTCCAATTTTTTCATTTTCTTCATCCATCTTCTCATAATGCTCCCTTAATATGCTCCTCAAGAATCTCAGTCCTGCATAGAGTGTTTGCATTTTATCTTTCATAGAATCCATAAAGCTAGAGCTGCAGCATAATAGCTCCCAGAGACAACTTATCAGAGAATCATTGAAATTGATCAATATCTGCTTATCCATCATTGTACTCTGCAAAGATTTTGAGGATCTCGTACCTCCAAGAGCTTCCATATAAATCTCATAGAGTTGAAAATCAACAGCTCTGATCTTCCGTTGTTGTTTATATATCTTGGAGTAGAGCCTACGATTCGTCCACCTTTTCTCAGGATCATCATCCGAAAAAGAGCACATGTAAGAGAGGCGCGCGGCGTTCAAAGCCACCACCTCAAAGTGAGACAATAGCAAGGCAGGAATATCTACAGTTCCTCGTAATTTGGCAAAGGGAATGAAGCTTTTCAAGAATGTTAGCTTTACTTCAAGGGCTTGCAATTCAGCCCTCAATGCAGCAGAAAGAGAAGATTTATTAACTTGGGATTCCTCACGAAGAAATGAATCGGAAGGCATCAAATCCGCTAGATTTTGTAGAATGAGGTCTATGAATTCCATTAATTCATCATCTCTCCTGCAAGAATTTGACTGCAATGACCTGCTGCTTACCAACATAACGTACACTTGGATGATTTCTTGCTTAAATGATTTGATCTGTTTTCGGAATTTAGAGATCAGTGGTTCGTCAAGAGTATGTGACATTTCTTCAGTTTCTGATCTAAGGGAAAGAGAGTGAATGTCCTCCTCATATTTGTGAACAGTATCGTCAATGCAAGATAGGAAGGATGGAAGACTCACCTTCTTAACAACATTATCAGATTCCAAGTACAAATCATTGCTTTGGCTCCACTTTCTTGCACACACAATAAATGTTTTGAGGAATTTCACGTCCCTGATTGCATCTGCAACATCGGGAACAGCAACATAATGGCGTTTGTAGTTGTTCATGAGCAACTCTAGATCAAGTAAGACACGATCGACGCAAGTGGAGGGCCTGGAGGCCATCTCCATCTCTCATGCAGGGATTTTCCTCAGTTTCACTGTCAAATTTCAAGGGAAAAGCAAATCTCACCTACTGCAGAGCTAGCAACTATTTCTTTCCTGAAAAATCTTTTTTGCCCCCTTTTCTGGTGGGAAGTTGAAGAAGAGAAATGTGATAATAAATTACTATTCAACAGCGTACAAATAATCTGGAAGTCATCTTGGTTTGAATAATGATTTTTGTGAATGGATCCGCACCTAGACTTGCTTTTCTTTTTAAAATATTTTTTTTGGATAAATTAGTACTTTAAGTCCCTGTTATTTAGTGCGTTTTCGTATAATCACCGTATGGTAAAACGTACATAACGCCCACGCTTTGTAAGTACAGTGTCAAAATGATGGGTATCGTTCGTCCCTCCGTGATGGAATAAGCTAAAATGTTAACATTATTCCTATCAAAAGCCTAAAATCTCACTTTTTCTCGCTAAAAAATAAAAAGGAAAAAAGATATATATAAATATAGGGTAAATTACACATTTGTACCTTGTGGATTATTATTGTTAATTTTTTTATTTTACATAATGCTTCTGTATTTTGAAAAGTTATACATAATCACTGGGGTTAACAAATAATCTCAGTCTTAATGTTGGGAA
The DNA here is from genome assembly GCF_003713205.1 of Coffea eugenioides. Lineage (NCBI taxonomy): Eukaryota > Viridiplantae > Streptophyta > Magnoliopsida > Gentianales > Rubiaceae > Coffea > Coffea eugenioides. The sequence continues at coordinate 15,254,122 of NC_040037.1, forward strand.
TGCTTTTGACATTTTAGTTAGTTTCATTGTAGAGGAGCACGTTAATTTAATATCAGGTAAATTGTATATAATCCCTCTATGGTTTCGTCAATTGTCAAATAATCCCCCTAATATTTCAAAATATTCACTTCATCTTCTATGGTTATATGTAAAGTAAAAACTTGATAGAAAATATTATATATAATGCCATTAATTGAAATACTAATACTCCCCTTACTTAAATACTAAATCAATTGATGGCTTAACTCCTTGTATAGAAGTATAGGGAGATTATATGGGTAAATGAAAAAATCATAAGGGGATAAAGTAGATACTTATACAAATCATTTAGGGGTTATATGGAGATTAAGGTTTTATCACGCATGCTTTTAGAGCTCGTTTGGTATAAATGTTATAACTGATTGAACATTTCGTCCATTTTTCACTTTAGATAAATGCCATGGGGAATTATGTGACTATTTTGAAATCTTGTGGGGGGGGTCATCTTGCATTATTGACAGGTGCCGAACCTGTGCAATAATAATAAATAAAACCTAACTACCACCTAAATCAGTCAATAATCAATCCGAGTACTGGAGCAGGGACTCTAGGTGTGCAATGGGTTACTTGATTCACCCTGTCCCGAAGAGTTTGCTTAATCCGATATACCTGAATTAATTATTTAACTGAGTTCTCTAACTAGTAGATAGTGGTAAGCAGGGTCGTCTCCTCAGGGACTGGAGAGATATTTGTTTCTTTTCAAATCAAGATTAATGGGGGGTTTTGGTATCAAATGCCAACTAAACAAATTAACTGCAGAAAATAATTAATTAAAAGAAATAAATGAGAGAAACTCTAGCCAAGGGTATACTTCAGAAATGGTTCATGCACTGATCATTGATTCAAAGGTAATTCCAACATTTACTAATAGATTGGTTCTAGTTGTCTCGCACGCGCTAAACAACCAACCATTCCTTAATTTATCGATAGCCAAGGTACGACCGTTAGCTATTTCTCTAACCCAAAAACAACCCTAGGTACGACCGTAGGATTCAATTTTCAGATTGCATTAATAATTAGAAAGGCCCAATCCTAACCAATAAACACGCTACGAGGGTTTATTTAAGCTAGATCATATATTCCCCTGACATAAACCCAATTATACCAGTTGCTACTGGGATAGAGGTAACGAACAATTACGGATTCAATTACCTCTATTTAGCAAAATAGCCTATATGAATAATTAATTATTGCGCACTAATCAATCATACACAAGAGCTATAACAGTTAAAAGCAAAGAACATATAAATACCAATAAACGGAGGAAATAATTAAAAGCGGTTTAGATCTCACAGCATTAATTGAACCAATTCATCAGCTGTCCCTTGACTAGAATTAGAGAATTAGCCCTCCATTAATGGAGGACAAACCGCGCGTGGAAAACTGAGAAAGGTTTGCACTTCGATTATCCCGCTTCGGTCCACCACAGGAGGAGAAAGCTCAAATTTGTATTGCTCTCGATTGTTAAGTGGAAACATACGAGAGATTGCTTTTGTTCTCCAATTCGATTCGCACAAGGTAGGACAGCCCAAGAGCAAAGTCAACAATGACGGCTCCTTTAAGCTTTCTTCCTTTTTCCAATTGAAGTCAAGATACACGAGAGTGAAAGTTTCTCAATTGCTTGATTTCTCAAGTTGTCAAGTCAAAACATGAAGAATTCGTTTCTCACAAGTCAACAATGATGGCTTCTGTCCGTTGCCTTTTTCCACTCCAGGCTGCGGCTCTCTCCTCTCATTCAAAAACCAAAAACGAAGACTCCCCTCTAACCTAAGCCGCGCCAGAGATAAATTACAAATTGTTACTTCCCAAAATTGCAGCAAGACTCCCTAGAAATATATATTAAAATAAAATCTATTACAATTAGGTTTTTTTCCGCTTCTCAAACGGGCCCCACTCCGATGAATCTTCTAAAAGTTGAATTTAAGCGCTTTTCAGCAACCATTCCTGCAATTAGCACCAAAACAAAATATCAGTAGAATCCACCCAATTAACGAAAATATTTAGTCAATTAATTATGCAATAATGCCCAAAATACCCACTAAAATGCAACCTATCAATCTCCCCCACACCTGAACTATGCTTGCCCTCAAGCATAATTACTCAGAAATACAATCGAGATACGAAGCTAATCACAGCAGTTCATACCAAAAACGGCATCCCAATCTCCCCACTAACCTCATCGAAATCAGAATATACCAAATCAACAATGCTCACAGTTCCAAATGCACTCGTTCACTCCAAAGTGTATATGAAATGTATATAAGATGGCTCTCAAATCAACACAATAGAATGACACTACCATAAGCTTGCTCATATATCATATCTCCACCACCTACTCATGAATTTAAATGCAGCAATCAAGGGACTTTGCAAGGTTGTAGTGGGGCTAGGGTGAGAAGGTAGGATAAAAAGGAGTCAAAAGGGTGCAAAAGTATAAAGAAAGTGCCCAGAAATTCATTACATAGATTCTTGCACATTTGAAATTTAAAGGCACCTCAACCATCACACAAGTGAAGCGAACTAGCACTTGCCACAGCCTT